>NC_065919.1:37452420-37698894 GCF_024586455.1 Bactrocera neohumeralis
ATGGAAATGCCTGGAGGAAACGACTCTATAAGGTTTGGTTGACATAGCTATAGTAGTTTCCGAGATATGTACAAAAAACTTAGTGGGGGCGGGGCCACGCCCATTTTTCCAAAAAAATTATGTCCGATTATGCCCCTCCTAATGCGTTCCTTTGGGTCAAATTTCACTTTAATATCTTTATTTATGGCTTAGTTATGACACTTTATAGGTTTTTCCGCCATTTTGTGGGCGTGGCAGTGGGCCGATTTTGCCCACCTTCGAACTTAACCTTCGTATGGAGCCAAGAAATACGTGTACCAAATTTCATCATGATATCTCAATTTTTACTCAAGTTACAGCTTGCACGGACGGACGGACAGACGGACGGACGGACAGACAGACGGACGGCCGGAAAGACAGACATCCGGATTTCAACTCTACTCGTCACCCTGATCACTTTGGAATATATAACCCTATATCTGACTCTTTTAGTTTTAGGACTTACAAACAACCGTTATGTGAACAAAATTATAATACTCTCCTTAGCAACTTTGTTGCGAGAGTTTAAAAATGCGCTGTTTTCTTATTAAATAAAATTGTTTTTAGATACAAGTATAACTCATATAATTTTTTCCTACCAGTGATTAGAACTTCCCACCATGCAAAGATAAATATAAACAAATATTATTGCGAATCTCTACAACCTGCAAATTATGTTTACCTCTTTTTGTTCACACAACTGTACAATTCTGATATGAAGTATACTTCCGCTTTTTAATTTGTGTACAATGTCAGTATTCTGCGATGAACATTAAGTTACGGAGAAATGTAATTGATTTTTTTCGCAACATTTTATGCCCTCCCTCCGTAAACTGATATTCCCCTCATCTAGCACTCGTGCGCACTTTGCTAACTTTGAGGGCTAAAAATGTGCCCATCCCTGTTGTTACCGATGCCTAGAGCATACTAAAGTTATGGAAAGGACATTTCTCCAGCCTCCTGAACGGCAGTGAAGGCATAATATCAGAAGGTGGTGAACCCGATTTCTATTGACGTTCCATTGCCCGGCCATGAAGAAGTCCGAATAGCAACTACCCGTCTGAAAACCAACAAAGGCCGATGGAATGCACGGCGGCGAAGCACTGATAAGGAGCATGCATCAACTTCTTTGTAAGATATGGTCGGACACGATTGGAATTTAAGTGCGCTCTGTCTGATCCACAAAAAGGGAAACCCCACAATCTGCGCCAACTAACGTGGGATAAGCCTTTTAAACATCGCGTATAAGAGTCTATCAAGCGTATTGGGTGAACGAGTAAAGCCTTCTTCAGTACTTTTTCAATCTACTCCTGGAGAAAATAATCGCACAGCTAAATAGGGAAGGTACAATCTTCTAGAAGAGTGTAAATCTACTGATGTAACCCGATGATATTGATATCATTTGATTTTTTCAGACTGGATAAGGAAAGAGAAACAAATGGGTCTGGTAGCGAACGAGTGCAAGACGAAATATATCCTGCCTTCAAACAAACAGTCGTCTTTTTCGGGACTAGGCTCCATCACTGTTGACAGTCATAAATTCGAAGTCGTAGATAATTTCGTCTATGTTGGAACCAAAATTAGCACTAACGGCCATGTCGGCATCAAAATCCAACGCAGAATAACTCTTGCCAACAGGTACTACTTCGAACTGAGTAAAACGACTCATTATCTCCGTCTTCCTATATGGTGCAAAAGCATGGGCGATGACGGCATCTAATGAGTCGGCGTTACGAGTTTTCAAACGAAAGGTTCTGCGGAAGATTTATGGTTCTTTGTGCATCAGCAACGGCGAATACCGTAGTCCATGGAATGAGGAGTTGTAGGAAAAGTACGACGGCTCGCTGGCTAGGTCATGTCTTCCGAATGGATGAAAACACTCCGGCTCTGAGAGTGTTTGATATAGTACTCGCCAGAGGAAGAAGAAGGATCTGTCTACACTTACAGTCTCCAATTGGCGCCAAACAGCGAAGAGGAAAAACGGCTGATGTGCACACTGCAACACCACATTCAGCGCTGTTACAATTGTTTTCATGTGTTTCTTTTTATACTCTCGCAACAAAGTTGCTAAGGAGAGTATTATAGTTTTGTTCACATAACGGTTGTTTGTAAGTCCTAACACTAAAAGAGTCAGATATAGTGTTATATATACCAAAGTGATCAGGGTGACGAGTAGAGTTGAAATCCGGATGTCTGTATGTCCGTCCGTCCGTCCGTCCGTGCAAGCTGTAACTTGAGTAAAAATTGAGATATCATGATGAAATTTGGTACACGTATTTCTTGGCTCCATAAGAAGGTTAAGTTCGAAGATGGGCAAAATCGGCCCACTGCCACGCCCACAAAATGGCGAAAACCGAAAACCTATAAAGTGACATAACTAAGCCATAAATAAAGATATTAAAGTGAAATTTGGCAGAAAGGATCGCATTAAGGAGGGGCATATTTGGACCTAACTTTTTGGGAAAATTGGGCGTGGCTCAGCCCCTACTAAGTTTTTTGTACATATCTCCGAAACTACTATAGCTATGTCAACCAAACTCTATAGAGTCGTTTCCTCCAGGCATTTCCATATGCAGTTCAAAAATGGAAGAAATCGGATAATAACCACGCCCACCTCCCATACAAGGGTTATGTTGAAAATCACTAAAAGTGCGTTAACCGACTAACAAAAAACGTCAGAAACACTAAATTTTACGGAAGAAATGGAAGAAGGAAGCTGCACCAAAGCTTTTTTTATACTCTCGCAACAAAGTTGCTAAGTAGAGTATTATAGTTTTGTTCACATAACGGTTGTTTGTAAGTCCTAAAACTAAAAGGGTCAGATACAGGGTTATATATACCAAAGTAATCAGGGTGACGAGAAGAATTGAAATCCGGATGTCTGTCTGTCCGTCCGTCCGTCTGTCCGTCCGTGCAAGCTGTAACTTGAGTAAAAATTGAGATATCATGATGAAACTTGGTACACGTATTTCTTGGCTCCATAAGAAGGTTAAGTTCGAAGGTGGGTAAAATCGGAAACCGAAAACCTATAAAGTGTCATAACTAAGCCATAAATAAAGATATTAAAGTGAAATTTGACCCAAAGGAACGCATTAGGGAGGGGCATATCTGGACGTAATTTTTTTTGAAAAGTGGGCGTGGACCGCCCCCTACTAAGTTTTTTGTACATATCTCGGAAACTACTAAAGCTATGTCAACCAAACTCTACAGAGTCGTTTCCTCCAGGCATTTCCATATGCAGTTCAAAAATGGAAGAAATCGGATAATAACCACGCCCACCTCCCATACAAAGGTTATGTTGAAAATCACTAAAAGTGCGTTAACCGACTAACAAAAAACGTCAGAAATACTAAATTTTACGGAAGAAATGGCAGAAGGAAGCTGCATCCAGGCTTTTTCTAAAAATTGAAAATGGGTGTGGCGTCGCCCACTTATGGACCAAAAACCATATCTCAGGAACTACTAGATCGATTTCAATGAAATTCGGTATATAATAATTTCTTAACACCCTGATGACATGTACGAAATATGGGTGAAATCGGTTCACAACCACGCCTTCTTCCAATATAACGCTATTTTGAATTCCATCTAATGCCTTTTCTGTATAATACGAGTATATACATTAGGAACCAATGATGATAGCGGAATAAAACTTTACACAAATACGGTATTTGAAAAATGTGTAAATGACGGATAATGAAATCTCGATTATCACTTTAACACGCGAGAGTATAAAATGTTCGGTGACACCCGAACTTAGCCCTTCCTTACTTGTTCAACGTTATCATCGGTCACACTCGTTGAAGGCCGTTCAGAACGAGGCATGTATTCAACGGTCTCCCGACCCTCCTTGAATGCTCTGTACCACTCGTAAGTGCGCGTTTTTGATAAAGCAGATTCAGTAAAAGCCTTCTGCAACATTTTCAATGCGTCGGCACACGAAAAATCGTTCGCAAAATTCAATACAAATACGTTGTTCAATATTTTCGGTCATTGTAAAATTCGAGAAACACTACTGAGGTCGACTGACATAAACAGCTGCTGTAAACACTCTGGTTCACAGATCGCGCTAATTTTTGGCATCATAATTAAGGACAGTTGTACCAACCTAGAAAAGAAAATTTAAGTGTCTTCCATATAAGCGGGAGATTTAAATGAAGAATTCCCGATACTTTCAGACAGGGTATCTTTTATTTATTTATATACAAATGTCCAGAATTTCGATATACATAGTTCAGTCTTATTTATCATTAGGTATAATAATTTTTTTTACCACATTTAACTTTGATTTTCTTTAAATATGTTATACGAGTATTATTATGTTACACCTTCTCTATTTGTATAGTATTATAGTTTCGTTTGATCGTTTGGCTATTACGATTTCAGTGTGACTCATTGCACCCAATTTAATAACAATCACCTCGCTAATTAAGCAGCTAGACGTTTTTATCTGATTTAATGCTTTTAAAACAATTTATATAAAATGTACTCATTATCATAAAACAGTTTAATAGCGATCGCGGGTGCAGTCCACGATTAATATCAAGGGTAACTAGAACACAGGCTGTGTAATATATTTTTTATTGTTGAGCATCACCCTCATCGATTTTATCGCTAAAACCAATTATAACAGCCTTGCCCAATATTCTTATGGAGCCTTCAATTGCTTGTGTTTCGGTTCTCCTACACTCGATGCTGCACTTACATCACGCGAAACAATTACGAAAAGAAAAAATGCAAACTGACAAGGCTTGGGCGATCATGCGATGCAAAATATTCAGTAGATAAACATCAAATTGGAATTGTAGACGGAGCAGCAACAAACACACATATACTAACCAAGACGCGAGAGTTGCTATTGAATGAAATTGTACCAAGCGACACTCCAAAGGTAATGGAAAATAAAAATCGCAAAAATTACAACACTGTTAAAGCTTCACAGGCAGATAAGCTGCTGTCAGTTGTTAGAGGACCGCGTCAACCACATTGCCAACTATTGCTGAAGTGGTACCTTATTTTCTTCCTCTCAATGGATAATTTGCGAAGAAATGGTATAGATCAGTAATACAAATACATATGTTCGTGTACATGTATTGATCCACCTAGATCGGTTGTCTGCGCTACACCTAAGCGCAGCACTGGAACATAACCATAGTGATTTCCAAGGGCATCACATTTACAAGTTAATATTGTACTAATAAGACTTTTTTACCCATTTGATTTCCATTCTTGCTGTCCTGTGGCCCTTCAACTGCACGTACTGTGATTCTAGTCAGGCAATAGTTGTGTTGCGCCTAAGGTCGCTGTCTACCGACTTTGATCACTTGAATGCGATGTCGAGCAACAACCAATACAAACAATAATAGCATCACAAATACAACAAGCGAGATGGAGTAACAAAAGTCAAGGCCTTCACGGCCAAACAAGACCCTGCCACACGGCTCCGTAACATGTACTTCAATGTCGGACAATGATTATGGCAGTCGATTGTTCGCGGGAGACAACGACAAACATGAGTAGACAAGCAAAACGCTTGTTGAAGTACAAGCAAACATGCAGATTCCATCGTAGATATCTATCCAGTAAACTATTTAAGTTGAAAATTCAAAGCAGAGAAGCTGTGACTATGCTATTGAAACTAAACCGACTGACTGATACTTTGCCAGTTAAGCGTAGGATCGGCTAAAGCGATTTAACCGCAAGGGGTCTATTCAATTTGCATGCAGAAAGAAGAAATTCAATTTAAGTGTGAATAGCTTGCTTTGAACAACAATAAAGGGCCATAACGAACGTAGACATTTATATAATGCGATTGAAGTAGAGTTTGGGTGATAATGCTTCTTCTTACTATATGGTCAGTATTCTTTGTAGAAGATTATTATATTATACTATATAATATTTTTAGCATTAAATAATTACAGCTCTTGTTAGGGTTAAACGATAGAGACGATAAAGCCATCAGATGCTTCCAAACTGAACTATCCTAACACAGTCAACGAAAAGTAATCCGTACTCAATGCCGAAATCAGCTAAACTTAGCAGTTTTTTTTACAGTTTCATATTAATTTCTGGCTCATACGACTAAATTTAAAACTTTTGCATTCGACTAACTTACATCATATGTGTAGGGTTTGAGCAATACGAAAACCCCTTTTCGGCAGAAGTTTCGAACAAGAGACTCCGAATCAGTAAATTTTAATGAGAAGCAACAATTTGATTTGAGAACGCGTAACCGTACGCAGATGTCGACGTTGATTCTAAGCGAAGCGTTTTTCCAAGTAAACAGTTTATTTCATTATTTTACAAACTAAAAGCTATTGTGTACACGTTAATAAAACCTTTGTACGTTATAAAATGTTTTAAAATAAAATTAAACCGCAATATCCATGTTTTTGTCTTAAACGAAGCTACAATGTGTGGAAACAAACCCCACATATGTATATATATATGTAAGTATTTTGTGGGCGCAACCGAAAGAAAAAAATATAAATTTCCCATCATTGCAAAGTGAAAAGTGTTAAAAAAAATATGAAGCATAAAGCTCAACATTTTAATCTAATAAAGTGGCGCAAAAAAATTGTACTGCCTCGGCGAATTATGAAAAATTCGAATTTGTTCGTCAGAAGCTGAGAGCAAGCCACAAAGAAAGCATAACGGCTCTACACAAATTTATTTTCGAAATAGATGGAGCTAGAATGAACAGAAATCGCTTACGGGAATTTACAGGTTTTGATTTCGACGAAAACGTCAATCTGTAACGTGTTAGCAGAGAATGTTAATATATAAATTATAAATTTTATTTTTAGTTAATAAATACTGACATTTGCTACACCAATGATTTGAACCGAAACAAACAAAAGTACTTGTCAGTTTTGTTTGAAGCAAACAAAAGGCATTACAATCTAGTCCAAACACCCAGTATTCAAACTAGTCCTTGGCAAATTAAACATAGCGCCAAAAATTTTATAAAAGCTCCCCTCCCAAACTCAGAGGAGAAAAAATTAAAGAGAGAATATTTGTAGGTTCACAAATACGGCACCTGAGAAAGGAAGTTTAAGAACAACTGATTGAACAGGAAAAACTCTCCTGGAAATATTTTGTGAATGGTGTCCAAAACCTTGTAGGAAACCATTAATTTGCTAAATAAATTTGAAGTTTATCCGCGTACAATGCAATAGCGTATAATCCTTTTTCATTTGTGGCATAATTTCTTTCTGTTTTATTTAAAGTTCATGAAATGAAAGTTATTAGTTTACCTTCTTGTGAAAGCACAGCGCCTGTTGCAACATTAGTTGCGTCTGTGGCTAATACAATTGTATTTGAATAGTTTGAAATTCTCACTGGACAATCGATAAAGATAGCAGATTCTAACGCATCAGACATATAGATGGCGCCAAAAGGGGTCGCTAGATTCAAACAGTCCTATTTACTTTAGAACGCACCTTGTATATTCAAAGAGATGTTCATCCTGATTATTAATTTTAAAAATTTCGCTTTTTCGACTACCCAATATTTCCAATCATGGGTTGATGTTTCAGGATCTTTATGTCCTTGAGATAAAACATATATTTTTGACATAATGCTATCGCCAAAATACTCTGTTGGCTATATGGAAACTTTATGTTCCTCAATTTTTTAAATTTATTTTTTATTTTTGCCATTATTACTTTCGGCTTGTTTCCTGTTCCTTACTTTTCATTTCTTTAATTTTTCCGTCGACTCGATTTGTGAAAACTTTATGTTCCTTTTTGGTCTTATTTTATTTTTTGCCGTTATTTCCCTCGATTTTTTAAGTGTCTTTATGTTTGTGTTATCGGTGCGAAAATGAGCTTCGAACAAAGAGCCAACATTAAATTTTGTTTTAAAATTGGTAAAACTTTTACCGAAACATTTCAATTGATGAAACAAGTTTATGGCGATGATTGCCTATCCCGTAGCAGAGTGCACGAGTGGTCTCAACGTGTTCAAAGTGGTCGTGAGGACATAAATGACGATGAACATGTGGGCCAATCAAAATCCGTAATCACCGGAAATTCCATCGAAATTGTGCGTGAATTCATCAAAAATCTGCCGAAATCATCATTATCTCCAAAACATCGATTTATTGCATTTTGACCGAATATTTGGGCTTACGAAAAGTGTGTGCATGGTTTGTTCCGCACAAGTTGACTGATGGCCAAAAATTGCTCTCATCGATCCACGCTTGTGACCGATTATTTGACCAAAACTCACATTTTAACCATTAACCACTTCCCGTATGCACCTGATATGGCACCGTGTGACTTCTTCCTTTTCAAAAAAATGCATTTGCCCATGAAAGGAAAGCGTTATGCAGACGTAGAGGCCATTCAAAAGGCTTGCACCGGCATACTGGTGGCCATACCGGCCAACGAGCTAAAACACTCGTTCGACATGCTTTTGAACCGTGCAAAAATCTGTATTGAAGCAAAAGGAGACTATTTTGAATAAAATAAATTGATTTTGCCGAAAAAACCATTTGTTATGTTTTTTTTAAAGTCCTGTTTACTTTGGAACACACCTTGTATGTTCCTTATTATTAGTATTTTGATTTTTGTCATTATTTCCTTTGGCTTGATTATTGGAAACTTTATGTTCCTTATTATTATCATTTTAATCTTTTATATGAATATTAATCCATTGTTTTCGCAATTTTTTCGACACCATTGTCTTCCACATTACAAATTTTCCAATTGGGCACATCGCTACTTTTAAAGGAACCGCACCCTATGATTAGATTAGATTTTCAGCCTTCTAATTCGTAGATGATCTGCCTAACCCCAAACAAGGTTATTACTTAAGTATGTGGTAATATTTGATAATGGAAATTCTACAACCGACATTACACCCTGTCTTAGGTTGCTTAGCTCCTGTTCTGTTATATGTATAGGACGTTTGTCCGCATATGCAAAGTCTTAGAGAGATAGAGTTGCATGGAAATTAAGTACCGTTCCGTGATTCGTTCATTCATCGTTTGCATCATACGTTATTTTATTTCGAAGAATTGAGAGCGAGGCGAAATATTTTCTAATATTCTTCACGTATAGGATCATAGCGTTAAGAGCTGCATCCCTAACTAGGCTGCCGTTAATTGTATAGCTCATCCGACATACGTGTCTAACAAACTGCTTCGGTTTATCTTCCAATTCTTTTGGACTAACTTATGGTGATTACTAACTATCAAATTTATTACCATTAACGTTAACAAAATTTTTATGTGCATTTCGTTTTCATTAAAATATTAACTGAACATATTCATACATACATATGTATTTAATTATTAATTTCAATATGTTCTTACAATTTTTATTTTGATTTTTTTTGGCATTTTGCTATGTATGAAATGAAACTGAGCTGCCAAGCCACCAAAATGACAGTCTACAAGGTCTGTCGCAAAAGAAACAGAACTTTTTAAATATAACTGTTTCTGGTGGCGCCACCTATTGGTGGGTATACGAAATAAAAAGTTTGATCTCTTGTTGACATTTCGTAAAAATTTTAAGGCAATTGGATAACTACAATCGATGTTATCGATCAAAAAGTGACAGCAGCTTTTGGTCATCGGTCGTAAAATGCAAAGAGCAAATATTAAATTTTGTTTTAAACTTGGGAAAACGTTTATTGAAACATTTCAAATGATGAAAAAAGGTTATGGTGATCAGTGCCTATCCCGTAGTAATGTGCGTGGTTTAAGCGATTCCAAGAAGGTCGTGAGGACCTCTGTAACGATTAGAAGTCGGTCGTCTTCAGAAGTCAAAAATAAAGACAATGCTGATTTGTTTTTACGATTCCGAGGGTATTGTACACCGAGAGTTCGTCCCACCTGGCCAAACGATTAATGCTGTATTTTATCTTGGTGTTATGAAGCGTCTTTTGTCACGCATTCGTCGTGCTCGACCCCAATACCGTGAGGCAGGGTCCTGGCGCCTGTTGCACGACAATGCGCCGTGTCATCGGTCGACGCTTGTCACTGACTTTTTGACAAAAATTTCCATATTAACCATTAATCACTCACCCTACTCACCTGATCTGGTACCCTGTGATTTTTACCTATTTGGAAAACTTCATTTGCCCATGAAAGGACACTGGTTTCAGGACATTTCAGCTATCCAAAAGGCGACGACCGATATTCTCAAGAGCATTCCGAAAAAAGACCTTAAACACTCATTTGAAATGCTAATTGACCGGGCTAAACGCTGTATCGAAGCACAAGGAAACTACTTTGAATAAAAAAATATAACTTTTGAAAAATATTAATTTTTTATTGTTTTTTTAACAGTCCTGTTTCTGTTGGGACAAACCATGTATTTCTAGCATTTTTACTTGGTATTAACAGTACAGTTTAAGAGGGTTACTTGTGATCGCAATAGTATAAAAGTAGAAGGTGTGGAGAATACGTATGTATATGCGATTTTTCGTCAAAGCTGTTTATACTTTTACGTGTAACGTTCTTTTGATTTTAATAATGGCGGAAATTTATGAAGTAAAACAAGTAAAGTATGGCAAGTGTTTGAAGTAGTGCATGAAATATATGCAAAATGTAATATTTCTAAAGAAAAAATTTAAACAAATCGTTAACAAATTTAGAAACACAATAGGTATCCTTCAGTGGAACTAACGCCCAATATTTTCCACGGCCACTAGGACGATGAAAATGCCAAAAAGCTAATATTTTTAAATGCAAATGTTAAAAACATGTTTTAGTTATATAAGTTTAGTCGTTTAAGAAGTAATCAGAATATGCCACTACTTAAAGATTTTTTAATTTAATTTAATCATAAATATTTTTAATCTTGTTTATTTTTTCAACCAGATATGGAAGCTTATGTGATGAATTTAAAAAGAAATATAAAATCGCAGTGATTTAAAAAGAGCAATCAGTGAAACCACAGATATTGAAAACTCGCAATACCGTCCATCACTAATTGGTAATAAATTTTTACGACTTACATATAAATATTGTTCCGATGTAAGCCTGTTTATTATGAAATGATAATCCAAACAGTATAAATCAAGTATTAGCTGTCAAAAAAACCTAATCCGAAATAAGTATTGCCTTCAAAGAAGCACCTGTGAGGCCAAATGACGTGGAGCTTAAAATGACCACAGCTTCGATTGAATTACAAGGGCAAATGCACTTTTATTGTGCGTATCAGTTCTAAATTATTATGATTTCGTGTATCGTAGCGCTTTTTTGAAGTTGAATGTTGAAATGCGTCTTCACCACCATCACAAATGTTGAAATACACATAATGGCATTTTATTTATGCAGCCTTATTACATTTTAATTTTTGAGTTTTTTGGCAGCATTCAAATGGTGCCCCTGCGGGAATTGAATTTTCGATATTCAGTGCCTACGCACAGTCCTATTCCGTCAGTTAATTCAATTTGTTGGCTATTCGATTTTGGCGATAGGCAGTTCTCGATTGTCACAATCATTTTCCCAAATATATGTACATATATACACGCCGAAAATTAAATTCACCTGTAAATACGAGGAAGGTGATTTCGTGCGATTGGGCGTTGATTGCCGCAATTGCATTTCAATATATCAAATGTAGAAATTGAAGAAAAATGTAAGAAATATTGGCAAGAAGGCACCAAACATGCGAATACAAAAAGGTTTCCACGGCAACATTTTAAAGGCACGAGCCAGTGTCAAATTTGAGCGATGGCTTTGGCACCGCCCACTTTTAGATGAACCAAATTTGGTGCATTACAATATTTCATTTCTATGTCAAGGTGCGAAAATGGGTGAAAACAGATAACAACCACGCCTACTTTCCTTACTAGTTTTCCATCAAACTGTTGTATTTTCTGTCGGTAGCTTAGTGTGAAATTTACATACGCCTATATTCCTCAAGTAAACTGCGTTGCTTTCCACCAACTGCATGCTCGAAAAACCCAAAGGCAATCAATTCGTAATTGTAGATATAAACACAATAATTCGTATGCAAGCAACCTTTTTAGTTGAACAGTTCCCGTCAATGGTAACTCATTAAAAACTGGTAGCTGATTATTTACATTATCGAAAAATAACCATTACAAATGCAATTACTTCTTACTTGACCAAACAGACCAAAGAGAAATGGGAAAGAATTTTGACCACCACAACAACCTTAGCACATATTTGGTGTGCATTTCTGTGAATGTATATGTAGAATAACACATAAAAACGGCAATATACATTTTTAAAATTTGTTTACAATTGCACCTCTTTAACAGGCCGCAACGCTGACGGTATTGATGGCTAGAATCCGCATAGAGAATCGCAGCAGCAATTCGTCAGCCACCGAAAACACAATGACCTGAATATGACAGACACATTACCACCCTATCGCCAAAGCAATTATCGCTTCCAAACAATTAATGGGTGTAAGTGTGTGTGTGTGTATTGGCCTCTGTGAAATGCACATCTGGGATGCATCGTAGCACACCTTGCAGCTTTCAATTGCCCGAACCATCAGCAATCAAAATAATGATGGAGAATATTCATACTGCGGTGGTTGGCGCAAGCGATGAATGAAGGGCGAGCTGCAACGCAAGACATTGAACGCTGCTGACTGCCTTCATTTTTAATGACAAAGCTGTTGACCGTGGACGCAAGTTTCACGAACTCTACCCGCTGCGGTTGGCTATGCAAGAGCGTTTACTAATTCACATAATTAAACCATGCCTAATTACAATTAATGTGTGTGGTGCAGCTGCATTCGAGTCAGGAAAATCAGCGCCGTTATTAATAATTATACCCTGAACAGGGTATATTAAGTTTGTCACGAAGTTTGTAACACCCAGAAAGAAGGATCAGATACCCTATAAAGTACATATATACATACATATATAAATGATCAGTATGTCGAGCTGAGTCGATTTAGCCATGCCCGTCTGTCTGTCTGTATATATACGAACTAGTCCTTCAGTTTTTAAGATATCGTTTTGAAATTTTGCAAACGTCATTTTCTCTTCAAGAAGCTACTCATTTGTCGGAACTGCCGATATCGAACTACAATAACATATACATATGTAGCTGTCATACAAACTGAACGATCGGAATCAAGTTCTTGTATGGAAAACTTTCACATTTCACAATGTATTTTCACAAAAGTTGGCGCAGGTTATTTTCGAAGATATTAATGTAATCTCCGAAGAAATTGTTCAGATCGGTTAACTATAGCATATAGCTGCCATACAAACTGAATGCTCGGAATCAAATGCTTGCATGGGAAAGTTCCTCATTTGACGACGTATCTTCACGAAATTTGGTATGAGTTATTGTTTATAGAAATAATGTAATATCAGAAGAAATGGTTCAGATCGGATTACTATAGCATATAGTTGCCATACAAACCGAACGATCGGATTGGCTTGTATGGAAAACTTTCGCATTTGACGTGGATAATCACGAAATTTGACATAGATTACTGCTTAAGGTAATAATATAATCTCCGAAAATATTGTTCACATCGGATTACTATAGCATATAGCTTCCATACAAACTGAACACATAGTTTCTAAAAAAAATGCATCTGTGAAGGGTATATTAGCTTCGGTATAGCCGAAGCTAACGTTTTTTATTGTTTTATTAATCATTTGTTTTGAACATATGTATTTCTCTTTTATTCGAATAATTGAATATACATTCTTAATCTGATAAAAGAGACTGATTGAGATATAAAGAACCTCTTTGAAATGTTTATTTTCTTAAGGTAGTAGTCTGGTAACTTGGGTTCAAAAAATCGGAATATTTTTTTTTTGCTTAATTTGAAAGTACAATGTCTTCAGAATATACAGTGAAAATTTCAGACAGAAATTCGAAATATTTCGGAAGTTATAACGAGTTTCCTAGAGCGCCTCGGAGTTCTCTCTCGCGGAGTTGTTGAACGTGTTTTTCTGGTCGGCCCGGGTCCTAACTTTTTTTCTACTGAACCGACAACTTCGAGTGACAATAATAATAGTAATAAAGTATTAAATTTTTTCCAATAGTTTTTTTTTTATATTTTCAATATGTAAATAAAAACACTCTAAAAATTCAAGATAATTCATTTTTATTTTCCTATAAAAAACCACACTTCAAAGAAGTCATGAAAATAGGCATAGGCATGTAAATAATCAACAGATATGGAGTTATACTTATACATATATGTATATATAAATGATGAGGAGGACGACGCGAGTAAATGTTTACACAATTGATGAAACTTGGTACACGGGTTCCTTGGCAAAAACGAGAAACGATGGAAGTAATCGGACCACTGTCATGGCCCCGAAATGTCATTAAACGAAAACATATAAAATGACATAACTGAGCCGCAAATTTAGATAAAAGCTATAATTTGGAACAGCGAGAAGCAATAACGAGTGGCACTTTCGAGCTAACAGCTTTGAAAACATGGGCGTGGCCCGCCTCTCAAAGGTTTAATACACATATGTATGTATGTATGTATCTTCAAAAACATCCGAGATGGAACAAAATGGCTTTATGGGAGCCGAGGTCAAAATTAGATAACGGGGGTATCAACGCCAACATTTTGGTGAAAACTCATATTTTAGGACCTACTTGACAGATATCCACCAAATTTTGTATGTAATAATATCCCGACGTTTTGTATTACAGTGCGAAATTAACAAAATCAGACAGAAACCACGAATACTATTTTTTACAAATTCAGTATACAAATTAAGAATCAATTAATAATCGGGATGAAACTTTGCACAAATAGTGTTTTTAAGGTAAGCCTTCTCTGGTCTAAAATTGTCAATATCGGAACATAACTATTCAAGGCTCCATATATCGGAAATGTGGGCCCAGAGATATAGGGTTATACATACATACATAAATGATCAGGATAACGAGAGGAGCTGAAATCCGGTTGACTGTCTGTCTGAAACTTGAATAAAATTGAGTATCTTACTGAAACTTGGCTCCTTAGTATAAAAAAAAATCGAGTTCGCAGATGGGCGTAATCGGACCACTGCCACGTCCACAAATCGCCAGGAACCGAAAACCTATATAGTGCCAAAACTAAGGACTAAATTAAGATATAAAGCTGTTATTTGGTACAGAGGATTACAGTAGCAAGAGGCATCTGTGGATTCAAAATTATGAAAAAGTGGGCGTGGCCTGGCCCTCTAACAAGTTGAATGTACATAAGTATCTCGCAAACCACTAAAGCTACAACAACCAAATTCGCCCAGCACGAATATTACAAGAATAGCGTGAAAATGGATGAAATCGGATGAAAACCTCGCTTACTCTCCATATAACGGTACTATTCAAAACTACTAAAAGCGCGATAAATCGATAACTAAAAGCGCCAGAAACGTAAAAATTTACCGCCGGGATAGTATGACAAGGCGTTATAGGAACTGTGGTAAAAATCGGATGATGGGACCACTTTTTAGTGAAATCCCGACTGAACGATTTCTATAAAATTTGGAACTTTGCATTCTTTTTATATATCTTTGTCACCTTGTGAAAATAAGCGAAATCGGACAATAACCTCGCCTACTTCCCATATAGCATAATTTTTAATTCCACTTGATTCGTTCAGTTTCCAGCACTCAAATCAGGAAGTTATTCATATAACTGCATAAAACTTTGCACGAATAATATCTTTAGTGTGTGCCACCTTATGACCAAAAATTGTTTAAATCAGGACCTCAGTACCTATAGTTGACTTTTGATCGAAAATATCGGTCAATATGTGAGTTATGAAATACAAATTCAGACAGAATTCTTTTCCTGCAGTAGTAATTCTGTGTGTGTTCAAAAGGAGTGGAATCGGGTCATTACTTCCCTGAGCCCCATATACTTATGTACTTAATATAAAGATTTTCGAACTTCCTGGTGATTTTATGCTGGATATATCGGCCAATATTTGAGTTATCTCAATAAAAATTTCAGTAGGTATTTGACTCATAATATTATATCATTGTGTCTAAAATTAATACAATTGGACGAAAACTTCATCTAGCCCCCATAAGACCATTACCAGGATTTTTGAACATACGCCTGATTTTGTATTACATATGTATACGTAGGTCAGTGTATAAGTTAGTTCTTTTACTTGTTTTATTTTATTTTTTATTATATTATTTTACAACATAGTTTAAGTTTATATTGAAAAAATTAAGTAATATTGTTATTTAATTACATTATTTAAATAAAACTAAAAAATAAGACTGAATAAATACTATATTAGTGATTAAATTGTATGTTTTATTTTAAAGAATGCCATCGAGTATCTTTGAAAATTCACTACACTCAAAACCTCGCCAATAACTTAAAGGAAATCCGATAAGTTTCGTATACGCGTATATGTACATACATATGTAGGGTTTATTATTTCGGTATTATACTTAATATAAGTAACAATAGTTAATATATGTATATTATAATATTTTGTTGTAAGATCGCTTGGACGAAGTATAATGACGTTCGGTATGGTTGAAGAATTAAACAAGAATGATAGAATACAAGATTACGACGACCGCCATTACGAAACGTCATAGTTCCGTGTTGAGAAGAACAAGAGTGAAAAACTGTCAAATGGCTTGCAAATTGTAAACAGAAAAGTAAACACTTTTGTAAATTCGCAAAATATTATTAATTCTTTCGATTTTAATGAAAAGTTTTTGTGAAGCGATTGAATATTGTTGAGTGAAAAGATTTGAATCATTTCTAAAGAAATATATCGGCCTATTGATAATAAAATTGTCTATTAAGTTGTGATTCAAATGGAGAAGACGTTTCTTGTGTTGTATATAAATATATACATATATTATAAGTTCAGATGTATCAGATGTATGAAAATATGATAAAAGAATTGTGAAATTATTAATTTAGTTTTAAATATATCATTTCTTTTGCAAAATAACACCCATTTTTTGGCAACTTTTTTTCGATCCTTTAATTGCATAATAATTATTACAACAAGCCACTGCACATTTCATTTTAAAAAATTAATATATTTATGCTTAGAAATTTAAATAAATACAACAGTATACTTACACTGCTTTTCTTCATTTGAACAATTTCCACACATGCTACTCTATTTATTGTGGATGTGCCTAAAACTAATTATATACATATTTTCTCACAACAATATTCTAAACATTCCACTGAAATTTTTCCTGCAAAGACGAATGAATTAATATTATTTTGGGAATTTCAAAAAGTGTTTACTTTTCGGTTTACAATTTGTATGCATTTCTATGCTTGTTCTTCTCAACGCAAAACTGTTACGTCACGAAATTGTTGAACAATGTATTTGTTTGTGTAAGAATTGTCAAGAGCTAAACCGAAAAAAACTAACTGTAAACTAGTGTCGTAATCTTGTATTCTATCATTCTTGGAATTAAGTAGCGCGCAGGACCGTTCTCGTTATCGAAAGTATAAGCGAATGTGTCCAAAAGCAGCAATGATCAAATCCTTTTGTTAGTTAGATAGTTGTCATCTGCTGTGGTGAAATGCAATTTGCCCTCAGGAGTGTTGTATTAGTGCATGTTGTTTTTTAGTAAAATGAAACCTTTCAAGCATTTTGCTCCTCCTATGTAATTTGAGTTTTAATCCACTGGGCACAAACACCTTGTTCAATTATATTAAGAACCTCTTTAAAGATATCGAAGGTTACGCCATTCCAATATTTAAATCATTTCCACTGCATTTTTGATAACCACAGTTAGCACGGAAACGCAGAGTTGTGCATAGTTTCAATATAGGAGGTATGGCCGTTCCTCGCACACGTTTGTGGAAATGTTCCTTCAATTCATGCTTCTTTATTTAATCGAAAATAAGTTAAGGATCTGCAACAGATATTATTAAAAAGCTACTCAATCTATATACATATATAAAAGAAAGTGACGTTAGTTACTACGCTTATAACTGGAGAACGCCTGGACCGATTTCGGTGATTACCACCAATTCGGACAGGTCTCCGCCCAAACAAGGAGAATACTTAAGAAAATTCTGGAAAATATTCCGAAAAGAAAAATTGTGAAGAAAATGAATTTTCAAATACGATTTTAAAAAGGAAATAAAAACGAACATGATTTTAAATGCTGGCGCATAACTCAAAAACGCCTGGACCAATTTTGCCAATCCTTTTTTTAAAATGTTCGTTGAGGCTCAAGGATAGTTTCTATGGCGAAAAAAATTCGAATAATTGCCGGAAAACCCCTAAAAAGAGCCCTTTTCTTTTTCCCATACAAACGAATGAATGCTATTAGTAACGCTAATGCTCGAGAACAGCTGAACCAATCTTGATGAAATTTTCAGAGGTTGTTCGCTGTGGATCGGGGAAAGTTTAGAAATAAAAAAACCGTATGCTTTTCGTGAGGAAAGTCGGAAAGTTGGACAATTCCAAAAAAAATAACTTTTTTTCATACAAAAATTTTTTTTCAACTTTTTTCCTTTTGTTTTTCAATTGTCAAATTTGTCGTTTGCTTTCTTTATTCCGGTTATTCAAAAAAAAATTATTGAAATTTATTCCGTGAAAACGTTATGTGTGTTTCACACAAAGTGCTCAATTATAGATTGAAATTTGTTACGATGCCACGAAGAGGTCGCGTTCGTTTTGGCATCAACATAAGTATGTATGTATATTGACAGCCCATGGCACATGACCGAGTATTCCCAGGATGCGATGACAAACGAATGAAATTATGGATCGCGGGCAATCAGCAAGCGATCGTCACGATGCCAGAGGACAACTTTTCAAACAACAGTTGCGATGTTTTGTAAACTTTATCTTAAAGCAACGTATATGTGGTGCTGTTAGATGCTGGATGTACTCTGTTGAGTGGCAAAAGAGAGGTTTGCCGCACGCACATATTCTTCTTTGGATGGTGGATGGTGGTTACACCAAATCAAATTGATGAAATCATTTCTGCGGAAATTCCTGATCCAGAGATAGAAGCAGAATTATACGAAACCAATATGGTTCATGTACCTTACGGACATCACAATACCACTTCGGTATGTATGTCTGACAATAAATGTACGAAACACTATCCAGGTGCTTTTCTTTGGGAAACACAAACTAGAAATGATGGATATCCAATATATCAGCGTCGCTCACCAGATGACAATGGCAGAACATTTAGCAATGAATTTAGTGGCGTGAATATCGAAGTTAAGAGCACATCGAAGTCGACAACATATGGATTGTACCATATTCGCCACTGTTGTCTAATTCACATTCAAAAGTCATGTCAATGTTGCGTATTGCAGTTTGGTGTAATCGATAAAATACGTGTGTAAATACGTCACCAGAGGAAGCAACATGGCGGTTACTGATCTTGAACGATACGGTCGATACGTGAACTGCAATAAAGCGCTTTGTATGATATTTACTTTTGCGATTCATGAACGTTTTCCGACTGTTGTGCGTCTCGCAGTTAATTTGGAGAATGACCAAATAGTCTATTTCAACACAGAGAATACAGTAAAGAACGAGAAAACACCCCCAGCAACAAAATTAACATTTACGAGTTTTTTCTCAACTTTCGTCAGTGAACCGTTTGCGAGAACTTGCTCTATTCGGAAATATCTTGATATTATACATACAATTACAATTGCTGGAACATGATAATCACTGGAATGAAGTTCGCATACTTTTCGCGATGATCAGCCATCAAATTAGCGTCAATTATGGAATACGAACAAAAATGACATTGCCGAAGACATTTTACATCGTATTCGCTAAGAATTGGAAATGGATAAATTCCGGTTGATACTTCCGGTGGTTTGATATCAATTCCATCTTCCCTTTACAAATTTACCAAAGATGAACTCATCACGAATATTCGGACATTGAACAAATTATCGTAACTACAATTCCTTAAGTGCACGCGCAATGTTAGCTGCCAAAAATACCGATGTTTGTTGACTTAAACTGGAAGATTCAAAGTCAAATTCCGGGAGACTTGCGCTCATACGAATTGATCGATCGTGGAATTTCTACATTCTTTGAATAGGCTTGGTATGCCACCGCATCATTTGCGTCTCAAAGTTGAATCTGTCGTTATTATGTTCCACAATCTTCAGGCGCCGAAACTGTGTAATGGAACCTGACTGATTGTGACGCAGCTATCGAATACAAAGGGGCAGAATGCTTGATTCTACGAATTCCTCTGAGTTCTAACAATTTGCTATTTCAGTTCAAACGTATTCAGTTTCCAGTGAAAATTGCATTTGAGACACAAGGATAGTCGCATAGTGTATGGTACATATGTACATTTGAAATGCTATGTTTTTCACTCGGCCAGATATACGTGGCCTGCTCACGAGTTGGAAAACCATCTTTTCTGTACACCGGAACAGAAACCAAAAAATGTTGTTTATCAAGCTGCGATACATTGAAAAAAAGTGAAATGATAAATTCAACTTTTTCATTTCTAAACACATAATTTCACGCGGGACAACGACTGCGGGTCAGCTAGTTGCTTATAAATCTATGGCTTACTTTGTATTTGGAAGCTCCAATTGATTTGAGTGATCGCAAAGGCTTTTTCGTATACGTAGCACATCAACTTGATCCACAATATTTTCGTCATTGCAAAATAAATCAGAACTTATGTCCATTTTTAAATTTTTTTTTTTAAATTTAGAAATAACTGAATTCAATTCTTTAAATATGTCGTTAAAGAATTTTCATCTGTTCCACTATCTGCCTAATTTCGCTTTTTTAGATTGGCAAAATTAATCACACTGCCACTGAACTTAGTAGAAGTTCGCAATACCAAAAAAGAGTTAGATTGATCAGATGTTGAAATGCATTAACTTCAATTCGACCAAGTCGGGTTGAATACCGCAATAGGGGAATTAATTCTGACAATTCCACCAGTAGCAGGAGGTGTTCCAGCGTCTCTCTTATGGGTATTTCTTATCACTTTCTACATGTGTCATGATGCCAGTAAGTTGCGAAAAATAACTAGGCCAACAGCGATCCTGCAGTCTTTTCGATACTATGTGAGTAGAAAGCTTACTTGTTGTGTTTCCGCTCCCTTGTACAAGATCTTACGATCCTGCTTACTCTTAAAGCATTCAATCTTACCCAGGTCCCACTGTTAGCTCTATCGGGCAGTTTATTACATACCGCAATTAACGATTTGCGTTTTTCTTGAGCTGATTCGGTAGTCAAGCGAATGTCTTCTCATTGTATCTCATTCCACAACTAATATAAAACAAGTATGGAAGAGCTAAGTTCGAGGGTTATCGAATATTTTATACCAACGTAACTTTCAACGATCAAAGTTGGAAAATTTTTTCTAAAGTCGATAATATATCCGACAGGCTGACCAACATTTTCTTAAGAATAGGAACTGGGGTCCACATATTCGGTAACTGGGAGCTTGAATAGTTTTGATCCGACTTGGACTATTTTCGGTCATAAGGCGGCACACCTCAAAAACACTATTCGTGCAAAGTTCTGAACGATTATATTGTTTGGCTCTTGAATTGTATACTCGAAAGTGAAAGAATCAGATAGAATTTAAAATTGTGCGGTATGGGAAGTAATTATAGTTCTTCTTCAATTTCGCCCTTTGTTACTCTGTAATGTAATGTAGAAATATCTATGACCTAAAAAATTTGGTTCAAATTTTTATTTAGGTTTTCACCTAAATTATCGCGCTCTTGGTAGTTTTAAACAGAAGCGTTTTGTGGGGAGTGGGCGAAGTTATTATCCTATGTATTTCATCCTTTGTTTGTGAGAGCTTTTATCTTAAGTAGTTTGAAAGATATATATATTTAACCTATTAGAGGCCCCTATTTAAACATATTTTAACCGACAAGTGAACCTTTCTACTGCGATCTCGATCACTCGGATTTCAACTCGTTTCGTCATCCTGATCATTTGTATATATATATATATATATATATATATTACGAGATTAAAATAAACTAATAAAATTAGTTGAGTACATGACCCTTAATATAAGTTAATAAGATATCAAATTGTATAGTTATCTTTTCACGATTTCATCGAATAATTAATGTTGAATTCTTTCGAAACATTTTTATACCTTTGCTACATGTTTCACTGAGTATAATTGTTTTGTTCATTGTTATGTTAAAATCATCCTCGAACGAGAAATATGGATGCGATATTAACTCAACCGAAGAGGCTTAATTTAATATATTGAGTTGATGTGGAAAACGTCAACCAGAGGATTGAAATTCTCTATATAAGGGTCATGAGGTGTAGGCCAAAATCTGGACCTTCTCCATTGATATTCGGTGGTAAACAACGTAAATTTAAAGAAAACTAGTTTTTTCATTATAATATCAAACATTTTGGACCAACATGCACAAAAGTTAAAGTTACGTGGAACGTAGGAATTCACATTGAAAGATAACCTCAACATACCACTATACTGATTTCGAATTTTCCACATAACTTTTAATCGCATGTGTCGGTTAACATGTGTGATATTTTAGTAAAATTAACTGGATAATTTTTTTAATAATATGGTTTACCGCTGAATCCGATCCGCTGATCCGATTATCTGGTTGATATTTTCCGTATATACCGAAAATTTTAAATCTATTTTATTTTATTCGTTGAGTTTATATCACAAATATTTTATTTAAAGTTCTTTTTACCATAAATATGTAAGTTTGTATGTGGGACATGTAGAAAAGTGAAGTATTGTAACTAAGTGCCCTCTCTAAGCCTATTTTGCTTAACATAAAATGTTTAACGTTTGAAAATTATTAAGGTAATTTTATTTAAGGGGTCAGTAGGATAATCTGGCCTTTTTTGACATTTTTTTCATAGAAATTTGTATTCTACAGTAGAACCTTTTTCACATATCATGAGGTATATCGTGGAATGTATAAACAAATTTTTTCGGAATTTTCATAACAAAGTCAATAAATTATAAAAATATAGGGACGATAGCCAGGCGTTTTGTGAACATTTAAAAAAATTTAAGCAAATCGGTTGAGTAGTTCTACCGGAATCATGTCCGCTAGTTTAAAAAAGTGTGTTTTGCGCTCCGAACATCGAGCGGTATTATTATTTTTGGACCTTTTTCGAAACTTTCCAATGGTAAAGTGGGTTTCTACATTAATTCTAAGGGTATATGGAAACAAAAAATCCAAAAAAAAAATTTTTTTTGAAAAAAGATTATCCTTCTGACCCCTTAAAAAAACTGAACAAGTAAGAAAGGTACAAGTTCGGGTGCAACTGAACATTTTATACTCTTGTAAGAATCAAAGAAAAGGAAATACCTTAAGATATAAAACGTCAGCCAGAGAACACATCTGGCCTGTACGCTGGCTGTGGAAACGTTTGGACGCCGGCCTTCGCTATGTAGCTGTTCACAAGAAAGACGGTGTGATCCGGGGCGCTGTCGTGGTCCAATCGACTGCGATATTGAAGTGTTCCGTCACATTGTTGGTGTTTGTCGAAGTCACAGGTTTCCCAGCACGGTCGTCATCAGCGATCCCTTCCAGGCCCTCCAAAAAGGCCTGGTGCCACCGAAACACACCACTTCTTGCTAAAGCAACATCTGGATAAGCCTGCTTGATCATATCGGAAAATCAGTATTATTACTTTCCTGACAAACGTATGCGACAGTGGTTCAATCTCAAAACTTTTTTCGGAGATTGTATTGTTGCCATAGACAATAATATTTTATGAAATCGTAAGGTAACCCCGTTCACTCTCCCATATAAAAGTACTGTTAAAAACTACTAAAAGTACGATAAGTTTATAAGTATACATGCGAGAGATATAAAATAGTTAGTTATATATAGTATATGTATATGTAAAATTGCTTGGTTTCCGATCCTTACGATATATGCATAATAAAGCATCGAAAATATATAATTGCCACCTTGTTTAAAACATTCATCGCCCCCTCATTTGTCATGTATTGTGTGGGTAACACTGTATAGTATACCATATTAAACTAACCATGTATACCATATTATTATTTTTCTTGATGCCAATTGCTTACTTGCTTCAGATTTCTAATTACAAATTTTCTGCCATATAATATTATGCATTTTAATTCAAGGGCTGTACTTGGGAATATTAAGGTATTATAGAGTAGTTTTGAAGGTTTCTGACGAATGTTTTCATAATCAAAATACAAATAGGTATACAATATTACTCAAACCTACTCTACATTGTCATGCGTAAACTACCGTTGCATTTATCCCAAGCCTTCGAGGCTTTGTCATTGTGAAATTTAGACTAAATATGGCACAGGTCTTTAGGTAGTGGTATACCACAAGATATACGCGCGAACCAAAGAGTCTGTACAAATACCTTACACGATATATTGACTGGTGGCAGAAATACAGTGAAGTCATACAAGTGGGCTACATCAGTGAGAACTCGCACCTTGGTCGGCGTTTCATACTGCTTCAATGATACTTTAAACAATCATTTACCGGGTCCCAATGCTGCCCTAGCACCTAAGGACTCTCTCCAATTTTCATAACAACTAATATAATTCCACTTCCGAAGTCTAAAACAAGTCGATAAAATCTTGTATACATTCCTGGCTTCTTCTTCTTCTTTACTGGCATAGACACCGCTAACGCGGTTATAGCCAAGTTAACAACAGCGCGCCAGTCGTTTCTTCTTTTCGCTACGTGGCGCCAATTCTCCACCTGGTCTTAACAACGGAGTGTACGCCTTTCTCTTCCTCTCCTTCCCACGGCTGGTCCTGCGTCGAATACTTTCAGAGCTGGAGAATTTTCGTCCATTCGAACACCATGACCTAGCCAGCGTAGCCGCTATCTTTTAATTCGCTGAACTATGCGCAAAGGAACATAAATCTTCCGCAGAACCTTTCTTACGAAAACTCATGATAATGTGAGATTTGTAGAGTTGTTAGATCATTTAGAGAAACACCATTTGATGTTAGTGCTGAAGCATTAAAAACGACACGAAGCTTGTTTAGTACGGCACAGAGTAATATATTTGACTCGCAAGTTGTGCTTGCGGTTCGTTAGGACCACTCCTAGTAGAAGATCAAATCAAATATGGGTCTGTCATTTGTAGACCCGCCTTTTGTGTATACTGATTTGCAAAACTGTGCGCTGTTGGGGGCTGAGGCAATAGATTTAATGATGAAGGCATGAATTGTTACTGAAAATTGCGAGCGAGTTGACTTGAGTATTATTATAATGCACCAAAACCCTCAACTTCTACGTCATATCTGCTTTTGTGAAGATTCAAAGCACTAGCAAAGCGTTTTTGTAATGAAACTTTCTTTTGACCTAGGATAACACAAACTCGTTGTCAGCCGTTTCTCCGAATTTCCTAACAAATATATGCACATGCTGCAGCAAGAAGTATGATTTGGTCTCCCCAAGCTTTGTACCCAATAACAGAATCGTGACGTCATAACGAAGCTTGAGCCGGCACTACTGGTAGACCAGGCCGCGATTTAATACTTGAAGGAGTTACCACTCTCCATGTAGTAGGAAACGAAGCAGACAGGCGGACAGTAACCCGGAGTTAAATTTTTCTAGTCATTCTGATCATCTACATATATATATATCTCCTTATGTCTATCCCGATTGAATAAAAATATTATACTATGTAGCAACAAGTTGCAAGAGTTTAAAAATTAACTGTCACACAATGCATTTGAAATTAATCTAAAAATTACTAACTTACCAAAATAATACGAATGATATTGAAGCTTATTTCAACTTCAATGTGTTTTGTTTTCCCAAAAAGAGTTGAAATTTAACTTTCGTTGAAAACGTAATTGTAATAAAATTCAGTGTTGCAACACGCAAAGTCCAAACACTTTGTAATTTACAAAATGTATCTATTTCCCTACTTAAAAAGAGTTATTCAAAAAAACATTTATTGGAAAATATTTTTTGAAGATTATCTCTTTCAAATGTTGGCCGCGGCTCTGTCTCAGATGGTTCATCCGCTGAGTCCAATTTTCGAGGACTCGCTCGACTGGTAAATAGCGAATGAAACGTTTTGCTTCAAGGGCCGAATCGAAGCGGGGTTATTCGTATAGAATTTAGATTTTTTGTATCCCACAGGAAAATGTTTAACGGTGTGATATCACACGATTTTGGTGGCCAAGCGACCGGTCCAAAACGTGAAATTATCTGCTCATTAAAATGTTCTCTCAATAACTCCATTGATTGGTGCGATTTGTAGGAGTTGGCGCCGTCTTGTGAAAATCAAGTGTCGCCGAGATTCCGAGCTTCAATTTCAGGCATCAAATAGTCGGTTATCATGGCGCGATAACGGCCGCCATTGGATGGTCAACGCTGAACATGTAAATAACTGTCATTCATTCACTACTGCCTGACATTGGCTCGTCTTCATTATTTTAGTAAAAATATAGTTCTGAGTTGCAGCTTAAGCCACTTTCCTACCCTGTTTCACCCACCTCGCCGAAAGCACTGAAGTTCTGCTTGTACGGCGCCGCTACAACTTGAAACAACCAAAACCGCTAGACGCTTACTCCTAATTTCTCGTGCATTGATGATGTGGATAACTAAAGCTATAACAATAACCACAATAGCACCAAAGTTAAAAATATTTGGAACGTCAGTGTTCGTAGTAGCTAGGCGAGAAACGGTAGCAAAAACAGTTGCACAGACAGCGTAGTGTTAGTCAGCCTTAAAGAATTAGATGAGCATCGGCTTGAACTTGACAAGTGACTGCTGCTGTAGCAATTGTAGATTGCGTTTAATGAATGAAGTGCCACAATTGCAACCAATAAAGCAAAAACACAAGAGAGCAGGGTTGCCGACGCAATACCACAGATTATTTGCAAGGAAGTCGGCATGATAAAACATCTCGCAATAATAGCAACGCTCGCACAAACAATGGTAAGCGTAGTCGTAGGTATAACAATAACAACATCTGCAATTGCGAAAACTATACGAACTATGGTTCTAACGGTAGCAACGCGCTGACTGAGAATGAATGTCAGCCGAAAGGGACAGGCACCACTAACACAGCAACAGACAACAAGAGCGATCAAAAAATAATCCAAAGACTTAGAGCGAACACGAGGCTTTAGTTGCTAATTCTCGTTGTCGCCCATTACCTTCACACGAGCAACTTGTGTTGCGCAACTCTGCTCGAGTTTTTTTCCCATTCTCTTTCACTTTACTTTAACCCATTGTCTACTCTTTACTTTAACCCATTGTCGCTTCTTTTTCCTTATAGGTATTTGGGGCACTCTATCACATATATTAATCAGCTCTGTCAATTAAGAAATACATTTTATTTATTAAAACAAACATATATCACCCTTTTTACTATCGTCTAAATCAATTTGTATGGCTTCCTCCAACAATGTCTTTAATTAATTCGATTTTTTCGTCATACTCCATTTTCTAAAATATTTATATTATATTATGTATATTTGTATACATATTTGCAAATTACTTACCAAAAAGATGAAATTAAATTTTTTAAATATATTCAAAATATTAATTTCAAAAAAATATACGCAAATGCAACTATGTACTACGAAAGAAAGAACAAATGCCGAAAAACGTCGCAGCAACAGCTACGAATAAGAACACAAAGCGAGTTGCTGAACACTGGAAACTCGGCGCGATTCCCCTCTCCTCGTTGCCCCCTCGCCTATAAACCAAGAGTTGCCGCAAAAAATTGCTTCGTGTGATAAGAGCCTTAGCGAGTGTGAACTTAAGCTTGTCACTAACAATAGTAATGGACAATAAACACAACTGAAACATTACTGCATGCGACAATAGTGCCCTAAGTCATAGATGAATTGATCAGAATCACTTTTCTTGCTCTCTCACTTGTCAGCTGGCAGCGAACCCTGATCTGTTTTCGGAGCAACAAAACACAATCAGGGTCCCGTCAACCAGCAGTTAGTGAAAAAGGCGGGATGCCAGAAGAGCAGCGCTAAAACGAACTGCTAAAATTAGTGAGTGGTTAAAATGTTGTAAAATTAGATGTCAGTAGTTTGTAAACTTATTTATATATATGGGTGATATAGGCCTACTGGGGAATCGAGCACCCAAAAATAATATCGGTAACGCGGTATTTGCATACCTCAGTGGTAATGTGGAAACTGCAAAATACCCAAAAGTTGTTTATAAAATGCCCAATCTAATATTTTTCAGCAGTGGTATCATTGGCAAATAAAAATAAAAAATGCGAGTTTTTACAGCTCTCTCTCGAACCAAAGAGACTCGTATCAAGTTATCTATGCCTAAGTGAGCCACAAGCGCGTGTTAATTGCCAACTTGACTTATACATACATACATATATGCACGAAGACAACAACGTCAAGGACGGCCGCGTCTGATTCGAACCAAACGACTTAACAGCCAAAAATAATAGTATCAACTATAACAGCGATAAAACCAACAACACCGAAAGTGACAGCCAAATTTATTTACAGAATAAAATCACAACAACTCGAACGCGACGAATCGAAGCACTCGGGCATGCTGTGTGGGTTGACATCGGGCTTATTCGGTAATGCAGAAATTGCTGGCAACTTTGCTCAGTTTGCACAGCTGATGTTATGCCGGCTGATGCTGTTGCATGATGCTTATTCTAAACTGCACATCGAAATATTTGCATTTCTGAACTAAAAAAGAGCGAAATATTTTTAATCAGTACTATTGCTGATGAATTGGAAAATAAAATAGAACGCTTTCTCTTAAGACACGAAAAGAGGATGGAACGTTTAAAAATGAGGAAGTTATCGTTGGCAAAAAGCTTTTGGGTTAAACGTTTGATTCCCAAAGTAGCGAATTACTTCAAAATCATAGAAAGTTATCAGGATGACGTCTATTTTAACTACTTTCGAATGTCGCGCGCCTCATTTATGGTTATATAAAGTAAATTCGTGAATTTATAAAATGGGCACAATTCCGATTTCTTTGGCGCCGCGATTTGAAGGTACCGTTGGAAAGAGGAAGTCCTCCTGACTAAAAAATATACAGGGTTATAGGTACCGCACACGCTTAGTTTACGAGATATTCGACCTTAAAGTTCAAAAATTCCCAAAACACACTTTACTCACATTTTTCATTTCAAATTAATTAAATTAAACTATAAACTTTTAAATAAATCCACATTTTACACTTTTAACAGTCTTTTTACCGAAGAAATCTTTATTTTAAAAATTAGATTTTACACTCGTAGTGAACATCATGTGTGTGCTAAAAATTACGACGAAATGAAGCGCTGCCATGTGATAATAAGGAAATTCGCTGAAATGCCTTTTTTCCCAAAAATTCCTCTATCCATTCATTTGATATGTTCTTTATTTAATATAATAAACAAATAAGTAATATTATATAGTAACATTATTTAATAATATTATATACATATTGTCACCTAATATACAAAAAACGTATAATAACCAAAATTTAACCATTTTATAACGAAAACTCAAATTTTGTTTCAATATCAGTGCAATATAACCAAAAAATATAACCACTTTATAACGAAACTCAATATATTTTTTTTTTATTTTAACGCAGAAAGGAGTACTATGCGAAAGTACTTCAGTCACCCCGGGTATTCGCTCGACCAGGGTTATTTTTTTAAAGCGCGGCCGAAGGCCGGCAACGCAGAAAGGATTACTACGCGAAAGTACTTCAGTCACATAAATCACATATTATACATATACATATGCAGAAAGATTTTTTTTATAGTTAATATAGAAAAAAGAATCACGCGCAAAGACAAATTGTTAAAAATCCTACATATTTGCTCTTTAAGATACCCTTATACCCTGAACAAGGCTTGTTTTCCTCATAATTGTAAACAATCTTACCTTTTCAATGATGAGTGTGCTAAGTGATTTTTAAATTAATAAATTTAGGTAAAATATACCAAAATAAAAGTGAAATGTGAACTTATTTCAATGTTTAGAGTGTATATTTAAATATACAGAGTGAAAAACGTGAAAAAATTTAGTGAAACATAGAAAAATGCCATGTGTTATTAGTGCAAATTTTTGAACTTTTAATCGCGAATATTTTAAAAAATAAAAGTTATTTTTATATTATTTTTAGATATTTCTTCTCTGGAGAAGCTCCCCGATCCGCACATACCCCATTTATACGGAAATTCGGTTTTTTTACCCCTCCGCCAAAGTAATCGGAATCGTGCCATAAAATACAAACTCATAAATTTTCCTAGAGGATTGAAAGCAGCCATTTTCAATTTTGCACTAGCAATCGGCGTGGGCGTATTGGATACTGTTTAAGCAATTAAGCGACCTCTCTCAAATATGTAAAGCAATAGCTCATAAAATACTTTTTGGCATCATGGATATTATTTGTTTATCGTTAAAGAATTTTATTATACCCTGAACAGGGTATATTAAATTTGTCACGAAGTTTGTAACACCCAGAAGGAAGGGTCGGAGACCGTATAAAGTATATATTATATAGATAAATGATCAGTATATGGAACTGAGTCGATTTAGCCATGTCCGTTTATGTCTGTCTGTCTGTCTGTCCGTCTGTCTGTATATATACGAACTAGTCCCCCAGTTTTAAAGATTATCGTTTGAAATTTTGCACACGTCATTTTCTCTTCAAGAAGCTGCTCATTTGTCGGAACTGCCGATATCGGACCACTATAACATATAGCTGCCATATAAACTGTACGATCGGAATCAAGTTCTTGTATGAAAAACTTTCACATTTGATAATGTATCTTCACCAAATGTGGTATAGATTATCTTCTAAGGCAACAATGTAATTTCCGAAGAAATTGGTCAGATCGGTTTACTAAAGCATATAGCTACCATACAAACTGAACGATCGGAATCAAGTTCTTGTATGGAAAACTTTCACCTTTGACAATGTATCTTCACGAAATTTGGTATAGACTATTTTCTAAGGCAACAATGTAATCTCCGAAGAAATTGTTCAGATCGGCTCACTATAGCATATAGCTGCCATACAAACTGAACACATAGTTACTAACATAAATGCACCTGTGAAGGGTATTTAGCTTCGGTGCAACCGAAGTTAACGTTTCTTCTTGTTTATTAATTAAATTTAAAATACCAATCTCAAAGGATTATGCTATTAATTATTACAATCGAAAAGGCACCCATTACATAAAAATGCAGGTTAGCTTCATTTTGCAATTAGATATATTCCGAGTATTTCCAAAGAACTATTATCTTTAGTAATTAAAATGAAAAATAATTTGGCCTCTTTGTTTACATTTTACATTCAAAATCTAAGGAACAAGATATTTTTTCAAGTAGTTGGAAGCGAGATATACATTTTTCTATCTGATAATAAGAAAAAATAGAAAACTGTATGTAGGAGGACCTTCCCGTAACAATTAAAAACTCTTGTTTGGAGAGGCTTTCTTAGAAGTGTCTAGGAACCTATTTTTCCGAGTACCAAAAGAAAAAAAATTTTTTTTTAATCACTTTAATATACATACATTTAACTTATGAGACAGTAATAAAACACTACAATTCACATTAAAATATATTTTAGTATTAATTTAATAAGTTTTAAAATAAATATCTTAAAATAAAATGTAAGATCTAGTTACAGTTAATCTTACAAGTATAGAGATCATTATTTTAACATTAAATGTAATTAAATTATTCTTGTCAAATCAATAAGTCTCTTAGTCCGTTCTTGTTCAATTTCGACTTTTTTCCGCATCTAGCACTGGGAAAACCGCATGAATTATCCTCTGTTACCGTTAATGTTTCCTTGAAGGTATTTTTGGAGCGACGATTGCTGAATATTTAGAGGTGGATTGATTAAATGCCATATACTGCATCAAATTCGTTAAAAAATGTTCATACAACAGCGTTACGGCCGGTTTGGTTATTCCGCTGTTTGATGCATTTAAAGGTGAACAATAAATTAAGAAACTTTTGGGAAATCGGTTCCCTTGTTTCTACTTCCATGTTCAGCCGGACTCTCATTAGCAACTTCAAAGTACTTGTTACAACTTCCTCGTTGTCTACTTGTAATCTATTGAATTAAAAATCACTACTTACTTACCGACATACCAGCCGGGATCTTTTTGATTATAATTATGATTTATGAATCAAATCCGAATTGAATTTATTATAAGCAGTATAGAAATGTTATTGAGAAATAGGCAACGATACTCTAGGATTTAAGTCGTAATTTTAAAAATTTTTCTACTAGTCTTTATTGCTAAAGGGTTTTGTAGAGTGGGAATAATTAATAATCTTAATATGTTGATCACTCACGGCTGTTGTCTTACAATTCGTAGCAGTATCTTCTAATTTGTTTCCGAATGAATATGTTTGTGAAGTCTAATTGTAGAAACAGGATAACTCGATCTCATTCGGAGTGTTGAATAAAACTTAGTACGATATAGTGCTTAAGGTCAATGAAACGACGTTACACAAATGTTATTTGATGCGACAGACTTTCAGTCAAAAATGTTTTTTCAGATTACACCTGAATATATGAGTATAGTAATTGCAAGACTTGACAGTTAATAGGAAGAAACATCTCATTCAAAAATTTATTTAGCGAAAAAAACTGTTCCTTTGAAAACCCTTAACTATTATGACTAAGTTTTTGAACATGCAATCGATAATGGTCTGGACCAAACTTTTGTCTCTAAGTATTGTTTAGCTAGTCCTGAAATCCTGCCCTTTTGTGAGGATGATCGATGAAAGTTTTTGTAAAATTTTTTGCAGCTGTCTTGAGTTAATCTTCCTTCATATTATGGAACTGCCATAAAAATTTGAACGATATCTTGATTTTCTTTTGCTGATAGAAAAATCGTTTCGGTATGCTCTAAATTTTGCATCCATTATAAATTGCTTTCCACTTAGCGCGCAGAAATAGCAAATCCACAAAAGCACTTTCTATATTTTGACGATCAGCGTCAATGGTTGTATTGATCCCTTGAATAACCAAGTTTATTTCGTTGATGGACTGAAGGATTTTAAACCATATGCCATAGGTCATCAAAATGCACACAAATATGCTCATATAGTGGACGAGTTTCAGCCTTAAGGTTAAGTTATTTTAACTTCTCTCAAAGCGTTTATCAGTTCGAACAATACAAAAAACTTATTGCTCGAGGACAGCATTCAGTCTCGTCGACTAAATTTACCAATCATATTACTACCGTTAGCCTTGTCAACGGAAAATCAAATTAATCACCTATCAGAAGCAGAGAACTAAAGACCCCGGAGGAATCAAACCAGGACCGCTCCCCCTCGGATGTGGGTAAGTCACAATCACAAGGCTTGTTTGCATAAATCTGAGCTTAAAAAAGAAACAACGTTAACTTCGGCGGCACCGAAGCCAATATACCCTTCACAGGTGCATTTATTTTAGTAATTATGTGTTCAGTTTGTATGGAAGCTATATGCTATAGTAATCCGATCTGAACAATTTTTTTGGAGATAACATTGTTGCCTTAGAAAATAATCTATACCAAATTTGGTGAAGATACATTGTCAAATGTGAAAGTTTTCCATAGATGAACTTGATTCCTATCGTTCAGTTTGTATGGCAGCTATATTTTTTAGTGGTCCAATATCTTCTTCTTGAAGAGAAAATGACGTTTGCAAAATTTCAAAAGGATATCTTAAAAACTGAGGGTCTAGTTCGTATATATACAGACGGACGGACGGACAGACGGACATGGTTAAATCGACTCAGTTCAACATACTGATCATTTATATATATAACATATACTTTATAGGGTCTCCGACGCTTCTTTCTGGGTGTTACAAACTTCGTGACAAACTTAATATACCCTGTTCAGGGTATAAAAAGACAAGAGAAAAAAATAAGGTGGAACATTCGCTATCAATTATGCGAATTTGCAGTAACCAAATCAACCGAACCGAAAATGAAAATAATATGAAATACATGTGACTTGCTTTTACTTTTTTGTAATTTTTCAACAGCGCGTATGCATGCAAATAGTCAAAACAAAATTACAGCAAAATCTTAACATTTTCGCAAGCGCTGCAAAACTAGACGCCTATCCAATATTTATGTATGTAAATGGTATTATTGTTCTTCACTGGGTGCAGATATGCACTGTTGAGAGCATAATATTATATCTATAGCTATTGAAAGCATGACGCAATGCCTTTAATAGGTATGTACATATATGTACATGTATGCATGTATGTACATATGTATCTTTTGTAAGGGTCCCCATAACAATAATAATAATAGCGTTGTATGTAGTAAAAAAATTGGAAAAGATGTAGAAATATAAATAAAATCATTTACATTTACCATATACCATATTTTTTGCTTTATATTTTATTAGCTTTGATCCGCGGTGTTACCCGCGGTTTATTGGGGAAAATTGTGCATTAACAATTCAAATAATGAGTAATCACAATTTCAGAAGCAAACTAATTTGAATTTGAGCATCGGAGTAATTTACAAAATTTTGTGACTGAAAGAATAAAGGAGTTGATTATGCTTATGTTATTTTTTTTTTACTCGGGTAGTAGAGAGCTAGAAATAATGTTGAAATTTAAACATGTCGTAGAGTGTGCGTACGAATTGGGCGTTATTTTAAGTATGTATTGTGTTTTAATTGCAAAAGTTATGTACAAAGTTCTCCATACTTTATCCGGGAATTCATTTTCATCGAATTTTCCATGGGAATAAGATATTTTCTCCCAATAAAGCTTAGCTAATGTGTTAATTCAGGGCAACTTCATACCATAAGGGAATGATGAGGGTCACCTACACTTTGGTCTTTGTTCGTCGAGAGAAGGCTTTACTTCTCAATTGCCTGCTCAATCCAAAATAGCAAGTGTTGTCAAGCATCTGTCCAATCCACATTTAGGTTCCAATCGTCGGGCATGTTTTAGTCCGATGATATTCTACAAGAAGCTGATGCTCATGGGGTTCGCCTTCTCCTGATGCTACATTTTACTGCAGTTTAGCATCAGCTTACACAGGCGTCATACCAATTTCAGACATAGCGACTTTTTGTGGATTGGACAGAGCACATTTAGGTTCTATAATTGCAGTGTGCTCCTTCTATAATTGCAGTGTGCTCTGAACATGAGCCCCTAGATCATTCATTTGGGTCCTACAAGAGTATGCTCCGGTCTTGAAACTTCTGTCATCGGCCATTCTCTTAAGCTTACCAAACTCATGCATTTCTTCATGCCTCTTTCTTTTAATGTGTGCATATGTGTCCCACTTCCCTCTTCAACTCTCGGTATCTAATCTAAACATATGTTCCAAAGTGCATGACTCTAACCTAGATAGTTGTATGTTGTACTTCTGTCTGAATTAAAATGATATTTGTGTCCGGTTTACGAGTCCCGATTCAAAAACCTGAACTTAAAACATTTCCGTAACTGTTGCCAAAGAATTTTAATATATAAATTCTATAAATATTTCATAAAGCTTCTCGTAAAAGCCATTCGGATACGATTTAAAACTTGTAGGAATTCCCCTTTAAGAAACTACATACATACATATATTCAATTTTTGTGACCTACTTTAATTTAATACGTGCATTTATTTCAACCTTCGTCACAAGACATGAACGACATTTAACGCCAAAACATCGATTATCTGCACGCAATGACTTCTACTTTGCTGTACTTACAAAATAAGCTAGTATTAAATCAATTTGATAGGCAAATCAGGCTTCAAAAAAGTGTATTTCAGATTAAAATAGGTTCGAGCAAGAGTCATAAACAACGCCTGCACTCCAATCGGTACGCTGAGAATAACAAATCTAGCTCTTTAAGTCATTAAGAGGACAACTACATACCATAAGATAAATAAAAGGCACTACGCACAATGCTTCACTAGCTAAGAGAAGGTGAATCTATCAGTAAGACATGTTGGCACATAATGTTCAGACTGATTGGACATTCCGCTTTACATACGCAATAGCGCTTATGTTGCTGTTATCATGGCTGTCGCTCTCCGTTGTGACCGTCATCCTCAATTACAAATTGTTTATATTATAACATTCAATGCCTGAAGAAATAATTTTGCACGTAATAGGGGCTAAAGACAGAGCTAAACCCTTTCGACCCTCGTAAGCTACTCATGTAAACCATTTTTGTCGCCGCGCATGCGCCTAGGCTATCCTGTCTGTGGCACTCATGACCTCACGCCCGCCAGCCAGTATAGTTTTTAAAATTTCATTGCATCGTAATAAACTGAAAGCGAAAACATCGAGCGTACCACTAATATTATGTTATGCTGCAGCAATTGCCAGAGCTAACGACGGCTATTACTGTCAGGTGACTTCAGAGCATAAACGTGGATGACGCTGATGCAGCACTGTTACAAGACGTGTTCATAACACATAAGAGTATACGAGTAGGGCTACAAATATATCCAATCCGCCTTACACGGATTTACAGCTCTTTAGTATGTATGCCATTTATGGAAATCACATAATAATAGAGGTTTTGTATACCAACTCATGCAGTTATTCAAGTTCTGATGCGTTGTTTTTTCAAAGCGTTGTATTTGCAAGGACTGACTTGGTTGTGATTTGTCCGTGTTAGTCACTCTATACCTATACGAGGTCATTACGTTCATTGTCTATGGCCATTGTCTCTTTAAACATTGCGTTGCGCCATGACCTTGTTAGTTGTATGTACTCAAGCCTTAACCTACTCTAAATTACAACGTGGCTAATGGCTTAAGTTTTTATGCAGATTTTCAGGGCGTCTTTGAAGATGATGACAAGAAAATTACTAAACTCAAAGTCTGATATATAGATTTAGAATTGAAAATTTAAATGGCAGATATATCCTAAAATTGTCCGATATCAGCGGCTAGAAAAATGAACAGCTTCTTGACAAAGGAAGAACTTGTACAAAATTTCAAATCGGTCCCTTAAACACAGAGGCAGATAGACGGATATGTCTCAATCGAGTCTACTCATCATGATAATCATTTCTATATAAATATATGATATGGTCTCCTTGGATTCCTTCTGGGTACTACAAACTTCGTGGCAAACTTTATATATCTTGTTCGGTGTAAAACTATTGTACGTTTACTATTATTACTGTTGTTGTAATCGTTTTATGCCTGTTGCTTGTGCTATATTGTTGCTATGCTCTTGCAACATGTTGCTACAAACTATAATAGTTTTGTTCACCTAACGGTTGTATGTTTCACCTAAACACCAATCGAGATAGATATAATTGAATTCCGGGTGACTGTCTATCTATCCGTCCGTCCGAATCTCGGTGAAAGTTGTCTGAATGAAAATAATAACTGTGTATCTCTGCGGAAAAATTGATAAAGTTGGGTGAAAACTTGACTCAGTCCCTGTATAACTTATAATAGAAGTTTCAACAATCGGCTGACTTTACTCTATGTACTTAGATTGGATATGAGGTACCTTAATGAAACCCAGGGAGTATTTAATTAGTATGTGGCAAGTTAATAGTATGTGGTATTGGTTAAAATAGATAACTTAGAATGAGGATGATTTAGTAAAATTTTTGCTTTGATTGTAATCCATTCATGATTTCGTCGGACATTGAAGTTTGCCCCTTTCGCTACATTTTCTAATATTGGCAACACCTGAAAGTATTTAGCCGGATGTGATCCTTGCAAGTTGCAAGGGTATAAAATGTTCGGTTACACCCGAATATAACCCTTACTTACTTGCTTAGGTCTTTTTCGATAGGAGGATAAATTAAATAAAATTTCCTCTGAATACTAGCCGTTTACTTGAGCGACTTCAACGAAATTTATTGTAAGACATTATCCTGACAGTGTTATGTAACATTGCGAAATCGTACCGCAATCATTTGTGATATAACTATATGTATATCTACTATATAATTACATTTCTCTGATTCTTTCACTTTACGGTATATAAATAAGTAGCAGTAAAGCTAAGCCATTTCCCATTTCCCATTTTCCAGATCTAATTAAAACTTTTCGAACTGTTAGATATCTCAGAGCCCATTACTTGAAATACCGGTCAATCTGTGGGATAAATACACAACCTAAAGAGCTGCTTCTGGCTCGCTTAACACCGTAAATCGGCCAAATTTTAAGATATCTTAATACAAGTGAGAGAAGCTATCATATTAGAGATAAAATTGCTTAATTTTATTAAGGTTTTTTCAAGCCTTTAGTCATAATTTTGCATTTTTTTAAGTAAAAAATATTTTGTTAATTGCTAGATTTATTTCTAAAATTGCACCCATGAAGAAAAAAGGTTGACGGCGTCCATGATTTCAGCAGGCTGACTAACTAAAAAGAAAAAAAAAAATGCATGTTAATCTGTAGTTAGATGGTTGTCGCTGGAATCAAATTTTTGAAACCGTTGTACGGGTTTTCCTCTTTAATGCCACGAATCCTCCAGCTCTCGTATACCACATATTATATAAGGACTGGGTCAGTGTGTGATTAATGTTCATAAAATTTCGTGAAAACAGATTCTCGAGTAAACTTGAGTAATAGCAAAAATTGACAGAATCAGCCCGACCAGAATATAACCAATATTGTGATTTCCGACTTTCCATCTGGCTTTATGATGGTCAAAGTAAATGTTTTAATGAATTGAACTTAAGTGAATATGTTTTTATAACCATAAGGTGGAAGAACGCTGAATATAAAAAAAAAATTATCTAGCCGAAGTTCTAAGCCACGAAAATAAGCATTGGCCACTACTCTCCGGTATTTTTATGCCCTGAACAGGGTATATTAACTTTGTCACGAAGTAACACCCAGAAGTAATCTTCAGAGACCCTATAAAGTATATATATATAAATGATCAGTGTGTCGAGCTGAGTCGATTTACCCATGTCCGTCTGTCTGTCTGTCCGTCTGTATATATACGAACTAGTCCCTCAGTTTTTAAGATATCGTTTTGAAATTTTGCCTACGTCATTTTCTCTTCAAGAAGCTGCTCATTTGTCGGAACGGCCGATATCGGACCACTATAACATACAGCTGCCATACAAACTGAACGATCGGAATCAAATGCTTGTATGGAAAACTTTCACATTTTACAAGATATATTCACGAAAATAGGTATAGATTATTTTCTAAGGCAACAATGTAATTTCCGAAGAAATTGTTCAGATCGACTCACTATAGCATATAGCTGCCATACAAACTGAACACATACTTAGTTACTAACATAAATGCACCTGTGAAGGGTATTTAGCTTCGGTGCAACCGAAGTTAACATTTTTTCTTGTTAATAACAACCTTTCCACGAACAATCTTATTTACATGATTTCTTTTTTTTTGATGTTGAGAATAGGTTTTGTTAGAAGTCGCTAGAAACCCGTATACTGTCTCTGGACAAACTTATATCAATGTACATTATATACAGCCAATGTGATCAAAATCTGGCGTATAGGTTTCCGTGATCATGAAGGCGGTTCCTCCGGAGCGAGACCTGATCATTGCATTGCGATTGGGTTGACCTCTGTGATTATTCCTAATGTAAATAATTCGTGCGTGTAATTTTTGGTCCTCTGCTCAGCTGGTTGATGTCCTCGTTAGAGTGAAGGTTGACATCACCGCTGTCCAAGAAATGCGATGGACGGGACAAGGACTGAGACGAGTAGGTCCTTGTGACATTTACAACAGTGGCCATATAAAGGAGCGCAAATTTGGTGTGGGATTCGTGGTAGGAGAGAGACTCCGTCGCCAAGTACTGTCATAACACTGTCTACAAGAGAAGGACGATGTGACCAAAAATGCCTTCTAAGAGCGCTTGGAGTGCATCTATGCGAGTTGCCACCGCCAATATATCAAAATCGTGCTTGGCGACTTTAACGCCAGGGTGGGCAACAACGAAACATCCCCATATGGATGGAGGCCGATCGACTTCGCCGGGGCCCGAAATATGGTTATCTGTAGTACTTGATTTTAGCATAAGAAAATTCGTCAAGCTGTCTCCGGATCGAAAAACCACCAACCAGACCGATCATATTGTAATAGACGGAAGACACATCTCCAGTGTTTTAGATATGCGTGCACCCTGAGGACCTAACATCGACTCGGACCACTATCTTATTGCAGCCAAGATTCGCACCCGCCTCTGTGCAGCAAAAAACGCACGCCAACAAACGCAAAGAAGGTTCGACGTCGAGAAGCTGCAATCACAACAGACAGCCGAACGATTTTCTACTCAACTTGCACTCCTGCTATCTGAGAGCACTCCTTAACAACTTGGTATAAGGGAACTGTGGGACGGCATTTCAAGCTCCTTGTGTACAGCTGCAACCGAAACCATCGGTTTTCGGAAAATGCAAAAGAACAGCTGGTACGACGAGGAGTGCCGGGCTACAGCGGAGAGAAAACAGACTGCCTACCAGAGAACTGCAACGAGTAATACATTTTTGTTTATACTTAAGTACTGATCCGTTACTCTGTCTGATTCTGTCAGTTCAGTTCATGCACACGAAGCACACTGTTTGTCTTCAAATCAGCGATAGAGAACAACTTTGAATCACTAGCGATCAGCTTATACCTGGGCCCGAATCGCGGCATTCGTGAACGAGTAAAATTGTTCGAAATTTCCAGTTTTCGGATTGCGACACTCGTTATCGAGTACACTCGTTCGAAATTTGACATTCTGTTATTCGATAACGAGTTGTAATTCAAACGAACCTAACGAAATGTCAATCGATTGATAATTTGCAATCGTTAGTTCAAAAGATTTCAAACGTCGTTAGTCTACTCAGAAAAAATCAAATAAAATGTAAGTTAACGTTTATGCTATTGACTATTTTATAAATATAATCCTTTTTTTAGGACAAATGTTAATAAAATCAACATGAGACAAAAAAAATTAATGGCCGAATACATGCTTCGGTATCAAGATGTGGCAAAAAATATGTTGCCGAATTGTGGTCAGGGCAAAGCTGCAGCCAATAAATTGTAGGACTCTTTGGCGGTCCTGCTTAATGCGGCCGGTCCACCAATGAAGGATGCTAAGTCTTGGCGGAAAGTACGTAAATCTCCATGCATTTCTTCTTTTGATAAGTGTCTTAACGAATTTACTAACACAAATGTTATTTTCTATATACACCCCGTTCCTTTTTTTACGCGATTTTCGGTTCTGCCACTAATCGCGTAAAAAAAAAATCGCCTAAAAATGGTTAGTTTTCCAATATTAACTGAATATAAAAAATATCGCGTATAACAAAATATACGCGCAAAAAAATATTCAAAAACAATACAATAAGTTTCAAATTTCAGACATGATTTATTCATTCATAACAAAATAAAAAATACAAAACAAAAACAATATTTATTGAAAAACCCGTTGACTGCTGTTTAATCACTGTCATTAACCGTAGTTTAAATTATTTTTAGCGGCTTATTTTGATGGCCGGCACTGATATCACTAGAATTTGTATCAGAATCAATAGTAAGAACTATGGAATGACGTTCTGATTGACTTAGCGTCTCCGACTGAGTTTGCTCCATAAATTCAGTTAATTTTGTTTGAATGCTTCTTTTTGGACCCAATAAATTCCGATGTAGTTCTTTATATCTTAACATGCAGACACTCAATTCTTTTTGAAAAATTCATGCACGTTCGGCATCAGTATCATTTGCTACAAAATAATTTTCCAATTCTGCTGCAAGTTGAAGACCAAGCAAAAAACGAAAAAAAGCAATCGCGTTAAAGTGAGAAATTCTGCAAAAATAACAGCGTTAAAGTAAAATAGCGTAAAAAGAGGTCGCGTAAAAAAAGGACTGAGTGTACATATACACTTAGGTATTTGCTGATCAAAAGCACAACGTCAAAAAGAAGTTGTCTTTCAACAAAGCGTCGAAGCAGCGAACTGGTGGTGGTCCTTACGAAGAAAAGTACCTAACAACAGCAGAGGAGCAACTGCTTCAGGCTACCGGCATGGACGTTGCGGTAGAAGGCCTGGGAGAAGTAAGAACTTTTGGCAACTCCACCCCTGAAAAAGAGTCTCTCGAAAAGCTTATGGCAGAGCTTTTATACAGTGGCGAAGACGACGTTCCACCGAAGCCCTCTACTAGTCGCATCGCTACGAAGAGGAGCAAACAGGATGCTGCCGATGAAAAGCTGGCCCTCATTAAAGAAAACATGATCGCGTTTGAAAGCTACCAGCAGAGTATAGGCGCAAAACCAAACAAGCTTATAGCTTTGAAGGAGAGGTCGATGGAAATGAAAGAGGACGCTCACAAAGCTTGTATGGAAGTCAAAGCAATAGAACTGCAAATTAACCGAATACAATTAGAAGCCTTAAAAAAAAATAAATAAATATACATACAAATAATAATAAATCCTTTCCTGTTGAAGAACATGTGCTCATTTACTGTTGGTTTTTGCAGCCCACAGAGCGTGCCATCAATACATCCAATAACTGCATGAATAAACATATATTTAAATATGTTAAGTATGCTTCAGCTTTAAAAGCACTACATTTTACTCAAAATAAAAGCGCTAATCTTACCTCCAGGAATTTTGTATTTTTCAACAAACGATTTCGTGCATTCCGAAAGATGTCGGGCACGAATTTAATAAATTGGGGCACAACTTTGTTTCCATTTCGCTGATTACATTTTTTATTATTTTGCAAATAGTGCTTTGACATATTCCTATCAAAAAGTCATTTCCCACCAAGTGCTGGTAGCCAACACTGGCCAAAAGGGACAAAGTCGCTCCCAGTTGAATCATTGGTGCCACTGCGGTTGACAAATGCCCTTCAAATTTGAGTTCAGCCAATAAGTAGTTAAATTCACTTTTAGAGAGTCTGAACCGTTTCCTGAAGCTGTAAATATAAACATATAGGCAATTGAAATTAATTTGTACACAATTCTAACTCCTTACGCTGCCTCCGGCAATGCCAAGGGATTGCTTTTGTCTCGCATGCAGTTCCTTATGACTTGCTGCACGTTTTCTTCCTCACATTCCGAAGACGAATATTAAAAAATTATTGGATGCATCACTTTTGAGAAAAATAATAACATTTCACCTTTATAAAAAAAATATAGCACGGCTTCAACAACTTTCTTTGTTTTGATTTCTTTTGTTTTGATTTCACAATTTGACACTTCGTAAATGCCATTTGTAGAGAGGCCAGGGCTGTTACAGGGAGCTAATTTAGATTCGCTTCGTATCGAGTGCGGCGGTCCGGCTACTCGAAATGTCACGAAAATTGTTTCGATACAATAGCTCGCTCGATGACGAATGCCGCGATTCGGGCCCTGATTTGTTTATGAACGTTCGTATCAGCAGAAAATACCCGAAGTGATGCAGGCTTCAATGATTGAAATGATCGACAGAGTTTGGTTTGTTTATCATCCCCTAAACACTGATTTACTATGTAGTCCACTTTTGTTCTATTTCAAATACATATGTATGTTTCAATATACATGTATGTATGTATGTACATATATATGTACATATGTTATATGTATAATGGAAACTCCATCGAGTACATACATATAACAAATGTATGTACGTTCTCGATGGAATTTCCATTGTTTACGCTTCGAAAATTTGTAACATGCGCACATTTTCAAAGCTGATACATTTTTAACCACACATGATTCAAATCAGTCCAGCAGAAAATTGTTGTTGTTTGCTGTATTCATAGATTTACCCATAGATTTACTCGTAGACTTACTTATAGTTTACCCAAAGTTTCATTTCAATTCAAATAATCGTCGCAACGCTATGAACTGACATGATACGATTGCAACCGAAGCCAGTCTTACCGCTTACACGATCGTGATTGCCGATGAGCAAATTGTTCGTGCTGCATCACGTCAGTTGACGCTGGCGGCTACTCGAATTGATTAACAATGTTGTCTATGCTGAACTGAATTGATTTATTGTGTTTTTGGCACGACTGTTTGTTTAGATTTTATACTCGTTGCAGCTCTCTCTGCTGCCTACCTCGCAACGTTAAGATCGACCACAACACGTGGGAGATGGGATACGAGGTTTCAGACAAGGTGACTTCCTATCGTGCGACTTCTTCAACCTGCTTCTGGAGAAAATAATTCGAGCTGCAGAACTTAATCGACAATTGGTACAATCTTTTATATGAGTGTACAGCTGCTGGCGTATGCCGATGATATTGATATTATCGGGCTCAACACCCGCGTCGTTAGTTCTGCTTTCTCCAGACTGGACAAGGAAGCAAAGCAAATGTGTCTGGCAGTGAACGAGGGTAAAACGAAATATCATCAAACAAACAGTCGTCGCACTCGCGACTTGGCGCTCACGCCACTGTAGACAGTCTTAACTTTGAAGTCGTAGATAATTTCTTCTATCTTGGAACCACTGTAAACACCACCAACAATGTCAGCCTGGAAATCCAACGAAGGATAACTCTTGCCAACAGGTGCTTCTTCGGACTGAGGAGGCAATTGAAAAGTAAAGTCCTCTCTCGACGAACAAAAGACAAACTCTATAAGTCACTCATAATTCCCGTCTTGCTATATGGTGTAGAGGCTTGGACGATGACAGCAACCGATGAATCGACGTTACGAGTTTTCGAGAGAAAGATTCTGCGAAAGATTTATGGTCATTTGCGCATTGGCCACGGCGAATATCGCATTCGATGGAACGATGAGCTGTATGAAATAGTATATGCGGTTGCGGAATTTTAAGAACTTCTAGCTTTTAATTGTCTAGCAATTTGCCTTTTCTATTTTTTCGATTTGTCGGTAAGCAATTAATTATATGAATTTTAAATATTTTCTTTCGTTAACTCACAAAGCAAAAAGCACCCAATTATGATAACTCCACTAAGTTTCAACAGCAAGAAGCAAGAATTCGCGAACGCAATCAGCAACGGCCACCAAAGCATGACCAGAACAAGTAAAGCGATGTCATCGACAGTAGTGGAAGCGCTTAGACGGATGGCGGAACTGACGCCGCAACAGCGACAGTACCTGCTACTTCAACAGGAGTGCCAACCTCTCAATCAACATCACTTGCTGCGCTTGACACATCAGCAGCCGCCACGCCTATAAGAATATGCACTGATACAGGTTTGCCACGCAATATACCGCAGCAGTCCCGGAAATGAGGAAGCGGCAGAAGTAGGGACATTTGCGGCGCGTTCCATGACAGCTGATAACGCGACGGTTTTGGAGCTAAAGGAAAGTACCAAAAATGCGGAATAGAAAAATGCGCAATTGCGCAAGTGTTGTTTGTATTTACCCATGCGGATTAGCATTTTTGCAATTAACTTATTCGCACACATACATTTTTTTATAGTCATTAAGTTAAAGCAAGCATTGCTATTTTTCATTTTGTTGTCGCGTGTGTTTCCGTACAACATAAGTCGTCTAGCGCTACGCAAATACAAGGTTGTTAAAATACGCACGATCATGCGTACATGTTTATCCGTCGTGTTGTTTTCTTCTTCTTCTTATTCAATCGTAGATACCAAATGTTCAATAGGTACATTACCCTCACCGTGTCGTATGTCAACTACAACCGCCAGTTGGCTTATAGTGCCCATACACGAGCACACAAGTGCGTTCGATCGGTATGAATTCGTTTGCCCATACACGACACACAAATCCATTTTGCGTTCGTTCTTCACAGAGTTAACATGTGCGACAGGCAAGCGGAACATTTCTTGGAATTTATTTCTAATGTAGCATTTTTATCTATTTCTTTGTATTTCGTTAATAAGTTATTCCAACTTTTATTTTTCTTACACTTTGTATGAGCGCTTAGGCAAAAAGCGAAAACTTTGAAGCGTGATTTCTCGGTTTTTCATTTTTACGATTATTCTTAATTGGCGGGCAGGATAGAAAAAAAAACTAAATCGTATGGAATTATTATCATTGACATAAAATTATCTTATATTTAAACTAAAAAAAAATATTAAGAAAAGTCAAGTTTTAATTGTATATTTTTAAATAGCATAAAATAAAATTCTTTTGAAAAGCCACTACTTATTCAATTTTTAATAAAATTTTAAATTTTACACTTTTTTTTTGAAATTTTCTTAGTTTAACTAGAAGATAAATTAATAAAAAATATGAATCTCTTTGAATTTTTTGTTTCCGATAGAAATTGCGACCTGCATCCTGCCCGCCGTCCGAAAAATGTACATGCGAGATGCATCGGGTAATTGCTTCCCAAAGGCAGAATATCAAAGATTTCGTATCCAAAAAATTTGTGAAAGATGTTCAAATATAGAACTATAAAGCCTAGAAATTTCGCTTGAATCAATTATTTCTTTCCCTCCCAAAAAAATCCTTAAAAAAATCGATTTTTTGCAGCCTCGAAAGCAGGCTCTCCCATTAACTCTTGGCATTATCCGCGATCTTCACTGTTCGGCGACACGAGAGAAATGAGATTTTGTGCGCCGACAACGCCATACACGATAAACATGTTCGCGCACCGATCGTAAAAAATCAAACATTTTCGCGAACATGGATCGGTACGCGAACAAGCCCATACACGATAAACCGCAAGCGCACACATACCGATCGAACGCACTTGTGTGCTCGTGTATGGGCGCTTTTAACCGTGTAAACAAGGCAACGTTTATGCAAACATATCTAATAGAGTGATCGATTTGGACGAAAACATATAGCATATATATACATATGTACACATATTTAGGTATGGGAGTGTAATAAATGTTACACAAAGTCAAAAGTGGAAAATTAAATATTTGTAATAAAAGTGGAATTTCGAACTTTACTTTACTTTAAGAGCATGGTCAAAGAAGATGGTTTGTGTTCCCCAGCTGAATGAGTTACATCACTTTATAATTGTAAGGTAAAATTTTGTGAGATAAGCGTAAGTAAATCTTGCAAACGAGCACCTTAACCCTTTCGGGACGGAGTTTTATTTGAAAACCGGAAATAGTCTCAACAAAAATTTCTGCTCATACTGAAAGATTGGGCTAAAAAATTATGTCCTGCATACTCAGAAATCCTAAAATCGTACTTTTATCCTGGGACATATTATCCCAATAAACATTTACTGTGGGATATAAAATCCCAATAAGAGTTTTTGACGACTATTGTAAATTTGAGAAATAAATAAAATCTTAGAAAAATAGCTATATTGTAATGAAATTTCATATTTATTTGAGTTATTATTAAGATAATTTTAATATAATGTGATGTAACTATTAATTTAATTTGTGGAAGGGTCCAAAACATTTGTAGCACAACGCGTTGTTACAGCCAGAACAGATCATTTTAGTTCGCTTTTCGATTCCAAGTGAAGTGCAGCGGACGCAGCGGCAACGCTTCTCCTGCTCCACTAGCAAGTGATATCCAACGTTAAGGCTATCAGTTTTTGTGCGTTTAGGAGTTCTTCCTCCCTGTCGACGAGGCATCGTCTCACGACTTTTATTTCCTTCGAAAATCATTGCTTCAGCAAGGGGCACAAGAAAGTCTTTTAGTGATAACTTTTGCTTCTTATGTTCAGTATAAACATTCCATGAATTTGTGACGCTAACCATTAGTAGCTTGAAAAAAACCTTTTTCCACCACTTTTGAGATTTGCGATTGAAATCATAAACGGTTGTCTTTTGGTCGGCCAAGTCGACCCCACCCATAATTTTGTTATAGTCACTGATACATTTAGGGCATTTAATTTTCTTCTTCGATCCGTCTTTTTGCTTCCTCTCAACGTCTACAGGCGATGGCTCATGACAATTCGAAGCTAAGAGGACTTCTTTTGATTCCATCCATCGGGCTGCCAAAATGCCACCAGAGGTGATTTGAAGCTGACTTTCTCCTCTTGCCAACTTTCCGACAAATTTAGGTGTATTCTTTCTGTTTTGCATGTATGTCCCAAGTGCGGGATATGGGATAGTTTCTAACAGTTTAATTGAGGTAAAAAAGCGGTCAAAGGCTAAACACCTTACTTCTCACGAATTGAAGAAACCAATTTCAAAACGACTTTTACTCCAAGAGTGGTAGGTACAGACTGTACAGCGTTTGCTTCCTTACCAGTATAAAGATTAAGATCGTAAGCGTATCCTGTCTTTGAGTCACATCGCATCCAAATTTTGATTCCGCGCTTTATTGGTTTCATTGGCATATATTGCTTCATACTTGATCTACCTTTGAATTTTACCATGCACTCGTCAATAGACTGAAATGAACTTTCACTTCGAGCAGCTGCAAATGTTTGTTTCAGACATTGCACAACATCGGAGATATAATAATCTCTGTAACTGTCGGCGGGCTTACTGCAGTCATTGAAATATAACTTCGATGACAATAATAAATAGCGATCTCGTGATAAACACCTTTTCATAACTGAATTTCCCATCGATGGATTTTTGCTCCAATAGTCCTTCAGAGATGGCAACTTATTATAATGCATAATCAATGAAACGCCCAGAAATACCAAAATTTCATTAGCATCGGTTAAATTTCGCTTTGACTGAGCCCGATGATTCATAGCTGTCAGACGCTGATTAGTACATTCAGCAATTCGAATGCACAAACTGTAAGGAAATATCGTGGAAAACACTTTGAACTCGGTGCAAAACACTTTTTTATGCAAACAAATGCAAATTTTGTTGATCACGCCTTTATTTCGACCGATTTCAGCAAATTAGTGAAGACAACTGTCACTTTGTCATGTGGCGTCTATGCGCTGAAATTTACCGCTATCTTTCTGTTTACAATTAAAAATATACACTTAAATCTGTTTGTGGTACTAATTATACCTGAGCAGGATTAGTAACACCCAGAAGGAAGGGTGGGAGACCCTATAAAGTATACATATATGTATATATGTAAATGATCAGTATGTCGAGCTGAGTCGATTTAGCCATGTCCGTCTGTCTGTCCGTCTGTCTGTATATATACGAACTAGTCCCTCAGTTTTTAAGATATCGCTTTGAAATTTTTCAAACGTCATTTTCTCTTCAAGCAGCTGCTCATTTGTCGGAACTGCCGATATCGAACCACTATAAAATATAGCTGCCATACGAACTGAACGATCGGAATCAAGTTCTTATGTATATGGAAAACTTTTACATTTAACAAGATATATTCACGAAATTTGGTATAGATTATTTTCTAAGGCAACAATGTAGTTTCCGAAGAAATTGTTCAGATCGACTCACTATAGCATATAGCTGCCATACAAACTGAACACATAGTTACTAACATAAATGCACCTGTGAAGGGTATTTAGCTTCGGTGCATCCGAAGTTAACGTTTTTTCTTGTTCTTAATTTATATTGAATTCACTTCTAATAAGATTTCTTACTCCTGACAGGCAACACTTTTGCGCAGATGTAAATTTAGAAGACGCCATTTTTAAAACCTAAATCGCCATTAAATTTTACATAATTTTTGTTGTGTTATAATGTTTCTTGTGTCAAAAAGCCTTAATTGGGGCAATATCTTCTCTGATATTTCATGATGTGGTTAAGCGCTGAATATAAATGGAATTGGTTTCGACAGTGTTCTAAGATCTAAAATCTCGGATAATAAGATACATATATGTAGTAAGGAGGCTAAGTGAGTCTATGATCTATATTATAATTTAATAAGAAACCAAACATGATTGCAATCATTACATCCTTTCACCAAATAATGAATGTTTCTTACTTGTTTAATATAAAGTTTTAAAAATCTAAAAATTTGGCTGCGGCTTTGATTTACAAAATTTGCGAAGTATTGTGTATTATTAGCAGTAGCATCTATGGTCAATGTGCCAATTATAATTGCCTTGAAAGCCATTTTCTTGACAGCTCACAAAAAATTGCGACTAATACAGCAAATTTACGGCACTGTCCGCATGACATAGTTATGCATGCAATTTATGCTCTGCTTTGAATTTTGGGTGATTGCTGTACACTTGCAGGATATTTGGCTTTTATTTCTTCGGTTTTTGCTTTGTGGCGATATTTTTAAGGCAGACTGGATAACATCGACAAATCGTGAAAATTCGGCCGTCTCCGACTTTAATACAATTTGAAACTTGAGAGAGAAAAAACTAACAGTTTTTCTCTAACTTCCATCGCGTTGTTGCACAATTTCGATTTCTTTGGCGCCGCGATCTGAAGGTACCGTTGGAAAGAGGAAGTCCTTCTGATTAAAAGATATTTTTTACCGCAAACGCTTAGTGTACGAGATATTCGACATTAAAGTTCGAAAATTCCTAAAATTCAAACATTTCAACTAGCTATATCACTACATTTAACACATTTTATGCACATGTTTCACTTCAAATTCATTTAATTAAACTGTAAACATTTAAACAAATTCACAATATACGCTTGCTGCAGGTCTTATAAGTAAGAAATGTATATTTTAAAAATTAGTGAGGATCATTTATGTGCTAATCAGCCCTATTCTGAAAAAACCTCTCAACTGAGTTGAGAGGAAACATTTGAGAGATTTCTTGTGAGGCATATTTTGTGAGGCTATTCTTGCTCAAACCTCATAGGAAAAAAGCTCAAACAGCCTTTTTAAGAAAAATAAGCAAACAAAAAAGTATACAACAATGGATAATCAGCATATGTAAGTAATTTTGCAAATTTTAAATACATATACATATATATATATACAATCAGCCCTGTCGTAGAATCCGACTTGGAATTGGTTTTTGCCGGAAATGAAAACCGATATCGGTTTCATTTGGTGTCGCGAAATTCTATCGGAATAAGCTTTTTTCGAACATGAGCAAACCCGATATTCGAATCAGCTGTTCCATTGATGTATTAAATTAAATTTACGCTTATTTGTAAACAAAAAGAACGATAGGCCTTTTAAAAAGTCGCTTTCGATGCTTACAAGGTACATTGCAATATAACCCACAAAAGGTGGTTAAAATTGTCAATGTTTGTTGCGCACTGCACAACATCTGTCGGTGCTATAACATTGAATGCCCCAATATAGAAACTATCACCGTTTCCACAGAAGTTTACGAGGAAAATTGTGAAGTTTTATCACATCGCTTGATATTAAATATTCTTCCTCGAGACCAAATGATAGTTCCGAAACCCCTCCAACACTCTGAGCCATTCCACAAATGCGTACAATGGTTTCCTCCGTTTGGTTCAATGTATACTTAGAAAATGGTCCTCCACCAGTGGCTCGGGCTTCGATTTTATTCTGCGCCAACTTCTTTTTCACTTCGCTTTTCCAGTCCGTCCATATCTAAAAATAGGAGAAAAGAATTAGAAAATGGAATAGGATTTCCACCAGCATGAGTATGAAAGCATTGTTGATTACCTTCTTCCAACCGTTCACATCCTTTATTGGCGGGCCTGCGCTGTTAAGCGACTCTGCTAATTGTTGCCAAAGGGAGTCCACAAGCGCCTTTTCTCGTTTGGTAAACCCTCTGGCGATGTCGGGATACTTCTCCATAAACTGCAACAGTACATCATTTTGTCCTCTATTTTTATGTTTTCCCCTGGAAATCTTGAAATAGTATCAATGGTATGTTAATATTCAAATGTCAATTACATTTTACACTTTGGACAAAATATATGTATGTACTTACATTTTATAAGAAATAGTAGCGTGTAAATATGGCACATAAAATAAAAACGTTAGCGATGGTCTGACCGTTTTGTTCCCGATAAGAAAACCTACAAACCCGGAATTCGCGACACCTTAAACCTATAAAAATGCGTTTCGAACATGAAAATCGATAAGATCGGATTGTGCGACACCTTTCGAAAAAAACTGTCGGATTGAAATGCGATACCGAGAAAATCGGATTCTACGACAGGGCCGAATAATTTCATATATTCCTAGGCGTACAAAAACGGAAAGGACAACTCAGGAGCAGCTGCAACATTACATAATGTTTTCCAAGCAGCATCCTGAGTTGCAAGGGGGGAAGCTAACTCCGACCAACCCTCAAGGGCTGCAAATACTTTGGTCGTAGTTAGCAGATAATTTAAATGCCTTAAGAGGTCCAACTCGGTCGGCAGCCAAGTGGAGGGAGGTAAGTTCATAAATGCTTGTGTATGTTTCACATTACTAAAATATGTTTCCATAGTCAGTGATGCATTGGAAACATCAGTTGCGATCGCGAGCGCGCAAACTGAAGGCACATGCGCAAGCGACTGGTGGAGGCCCTCCGATAAATGGAATGAGCGAATTCGAGGAGCAAGCAATTTCAACTTTTGGAGCAGCAGCGGTGGATGGATTGCCGGGTGTTGCGACTTTGGGTCACCAGCTAATATTTTAATTTAATATTTGTCGGACTATATATGAGGTAATAATTGGTCCGTTTCATACTTACAGGTTTTGCCGTTGTATTTAAATACAGTCACATCGCCTGCTCCAGCGCCAACACCAACAGTCACATCGCCTGCTCCAGCGCCAACAACAACAGTCGCATCGCCTGCTCCAGCACCCTCGCCAGCAGTCACATCTCCTGCTCCAGCTTCTCCTGCTCTGAATTTAAATTTTTCTTCCTCGCCATCACCTCATTTTTCTTCCTCACCATCACCTCCATCTTCTTCCTTATCTCCTTCCATCTTATCTTCTCCTATGCCATCTCCTTCTTACATCCCTCCTGAAAAATTGACTGCAGCGAAGATGCTTGGGACAGAGCTAAAGAAAATGGAGGATCGGGAAAAGCGAAAGGAGGAGGCCATTGCTCTACAAAGGAAAATTGTAGAGCAAAATGTGCAGATGACAGGGGTGCTGACCCAAATGACAAAAGCACTAACCTCGCTGTCAGAGGTTATGGCTAAATTGTCTGAAAAATTAGATAAGTAATAATAAAAATGTAAAAAATAAAAAAAAATTAAATTAAATAAAATGAATTATTTAATAAATAAAATAAAATAAAATGAATTATTTAAAAATAAAGCGTCAAAAGTGAGTCAACACCTTAAAAGTTTGGTTTTCGTATAAATAAAAACACATCAATTCTAATTATATCGGGTGATTTTTAAGAGCTTTAAAATTTGCAAATAAAACGTTAGATTGGTTCAAAATAAAATGAATTATTTCGGTGGAATACCCATGATACTAAATGCACTTGCGTCAAAAGTGGAATATTGCTGGCTTATTTCTGTAGACTTTAGACTTGACGTAGCCCCACAAAAACTTGGTGGCCAACTGCCCATGCATCCCGAAAAATGCACTGTTTGGTGTGGTTTGTACGCTGGTGGAATCATTGGACCGTATTTTTTCAAAGATGCTGTTGGACGCAACGTTACGTTCGATGCTAACAAACTTTTTGTTGCCAAAAATGGAAGAACTGAACTTGGTTGACATGTGGTTTCAACAAGATGGCGCACATCAACAGCTTCTTCTAATTATTCGGAGAACAAGCATAAAGCCTTTTATTCAGTATTAAAAGAACAAGAGCAAAAACACAACAACAAATAAACGGTGTGATTTTCTAAACACACTTAAACCAAAAAATGTCATATTTTACGCGTCAAAAGTGAGTCAACACTTTTGTTTAAAATTAAAATAAAAGAATAAATGTATATTTTTATGGAAATAAGTTTTTGGTTTGGCCTCCTTTAGCCTTAATTACTTCTTCTAGTCTTCGTGGCATCGACTCTATCACCTTTTTTGTGTACTCCACTGGTATTTTTCTCCACTCCTCCAGCAATACGCATTCATTGTAGATTCAATAAAAGCAAGTTCACCAACTCCGGAAGCTGCAAAACATCCCCAGACCATTACCGGGCCTCCACCATGTTTTACCGTAGTTTGTAGATTTGGTTCATTGTATTCTGCATTCCTTTTTCGCCAGACTTTTCTGTGCTTTTCAGAACCAAAAATCTCAAATTTACTTTCGTCAGTAAAAAGGACAGAGCTCCAGAAAAATCTTTGTTTTTGTATTTTTGGGCATAATTTAATCGTTTGGCTTTGTTAACTTTTGAAATAAATGGCTTCTTTCGCGGTCGGCGACCATGAAACCCATTTTTATGCAAAATTCTTCTAATTGTGCTGGCACTTACGGTCTTTTCGGATTCCGTTGTGATGTCTTTCGCAATCTATACGGCACTACTACCAGGTTTCTGTTTAACTGTAGAGATTATTTGCTTTACTTCCCTTTCATTCAGCCGTTTTGGTCGGCCTGATCGGTTAAAATTTTCTAATTGCTTATGGTTTTTAAATTTATCCACAATTTTTTTTATAGATGTGGGATGTCTTCCAACAATTTTAGAAATTTGTCGCAAAGATTTCCCATTTTTCTTTAAATCAATAATGATTTTCCTGGTTTCCAAGGATATTTCGGTTCTCATGATTTTATGTATATTAATTTGTTTACCTCACTGAATTTCGGTGTCTTGTGATTCTTCTAAAACTTCTTCGAAGCCAAGGTCTGCAGCCACACCATGCTTCAGTAAAATTTTGTGAAGAATTGTACACGCGTAAATAATCAACGACGCTTTTTCAGGTCTGTAATGGAGAATGCGGTGTTTTGAGAGGCACCGGATTCGTGACTTCAAAACACCAAAGACTCTCTCAATGGTATTACGTGCTTTGGCGTGCAACTTATTGTAACGCACTTCCCTTGCATTTGAAGGTTCAGCGACTGGCGTTAACAGCCATGGCTCCAATGGATGTCCTTAGTCACCTAACAACCACGAATCACTTTGCGTGTTATAGGTATTTGTGAGGTGCATACGTGTTGGGGATGTGGTCCAAATACCAGAATCATGGCAAGACCCGGGAAATCTCGCGTTGACAACGGTGAACAGAAGTCGATGATCACAAACCTGCCAAAAATGCAAATATATATGTACATATGTATTAATAGAAAGATTGGTAAATAGTTTGTATAATATAGAACATTACGTACTGCTTCTACATTAAGGCTGTAAAATCCTTTCCGGTTCATGAAAAGTGAAAGAGGAGTAGTGGCGTCTGTGCTTGAAGGTGAAACAATTCCAATATGGGTACAATCGATTGTGCCGATTGTGCCCTTGATCCCAAATTTCGTGTAAAATCTTTAAGAAAAAATTAATTTATTTATTTATATTTATTTATCTTACCCCTTCTTTGTATCTGAAACATCCTGCGCGCTTGAAGGGAAATAAATTTCACTGCCCTTAACATCCACAATTAATTTCGAAATAAAGTTCAGAGTTCGTTATACATAAGTAATTTACGTAGCGATTTTGGGAATCGAAATGTATTAATAAATGTTGTGTCCTGCATACTAAAAGGATCGCTTTTGTCTCGCAAACCCTTTAACACTTTCCTCCTACCGCCCGATTCCTCCTCCTCAACAATTGCCGCATATACAAATAATAGTTCCTCCATGCTAATTATAACACTCAATTCTCAATTTTTTAAAAAATGTAAAATATTGATTTAAAACAAAACAAACACAGATGTTTTCTATTATGATGGCTGCTTTCACACGTCACTATAGTGAGAAACATCACTGTAGTGAGGTTGGTGACTTTTGTGAGGGCATGAGAATAGGGCTGAATAATTATGAGGAAATGGAGCGCTGCCATATTATAATAAGCAAATATGAGCCATTCGCTGACATTTCTATTTTTCGCTATAATTCCTCTTTCTTTATTTAGCAATCTTAGTTTTGACAAAAATAACCGTGCGATTCTGTAATGTGAGACAGTCTTAAGTCTCTAAATTTGAGATTTTAAGTTAGAGACAATTTTTGAGACTTGAGACGATTTTGCTATTCTGTAAGTAACAGTCACTAAAAATTTGCGAGTCTCTCAACTGAAAACGAACAGGTCTGACCATCTGTCACATTTGATTATTTAGAGATGTATGTATATAAAACCTGAATGAAAAAATACTGTCGATAACAAATATTAAATTATCTTTAACGCAGTAAAAAAGATTAATTACCAATAAAAATAAAAATAAAATGTTGTATTTGAAATACGATAGAGCTAAAATTTATGTGAAATTGATTTTTTTTTTACTTTACCAAACACCAACAATCGATTATTATCTGTGATGATCTCTATAAGTGAATTGTCAATACATTCAAAATGGAAAACAAAAGTAAGTAAACGTTAAATTAAATTTGCTGTTATATTCTTTTACTTGTATATAATTAACTGTTACATTTCCAGAATCATTGCGCACAACAAAAGAGCAAATTGAATGTTAATTTTCATTTCTAAAGCTTCATCCTGAAATGAAGCTCCACAAAAACGATCCCACGCGACCCAAAAGGTTGGAAGAGCTGTGGATAGAGCTTGCTCAGCAGCTAAACGCTTTGAAAGGTCCATCACGTTCGCCTACCAAATGCAAGGAGATAAATCTTTACATATACATACATACATATACACATATATATATATTTATATAAGTATGTTTGTGTTTGAATCAGTGGAAAAGCCAGATTCACTCAAGGGCAAGAAAGGCGAAAGTAAGTAAGATATTAACAGGTGAAGGACCAATGCATGAAATTCAAACCTCCGAGTTAGAAGAGCGGGCGATGGAAACACTAGGGAGGACCGTGGTTGATGGACTGCCTGATGTCCCAACTATTGGAGTAGAGGTATGATTATATAAAATCTTTGCGTATAATATGTTTATAAACATATTTTTTATTAGTAAATAAAATGGAATGATATTTTCTTTTTAAGTTTAGAACGACATTATAATCAATATAGATCCGCAGAGTCCATCAGTAAGCGAGATGCCATAAACTTCACGTTCTCGAAGGCAGACTTCACAGGAAATGTTTGCTGACATGATGGCTACGATGAAGAGGAGGAGCGAAGAAGTGGCAAAATTTAGGGAGACATTGCAACAATGCTTCCAAAATGTTGCGGAGTCCTTAAACAATATGGCTAGTGCTTTTTAAAGTTGTCGGAAGCTGTTTTAAAAAAAATTAAACAAATATACTTATGTTTAAGTTAAGAAGATATTTTTAAGTTATTCCTATTTATGTTTATTATGTACATTCATATAAAAGAATACTGAATAAATTAATTTATTAATTTCTTATAAAAATATAAATGGAGGATTTATTTGTAAAGATAATTATTTACAAAGATTGTGTGAGAGAATTTAAGCAGTTACGTCGTGCATTTATTCCTGCAGTGTAACACTGATTTGTTTGAGCTGGAGAGTTTTGCTGGTATTGTCACTAGCGAAGCGAATGAAATTTTAGGCGAATTTCGCTATTTCGAATTACGAGTAGCGAGCGCACAGTAAATTCGCCACGAAGTGGCGAAAGAACTAGCGAAAATGAATATTTAATATTGCCACTTGTGAATTTATAAAATTCGCTTCGCCTCAACTGTCAAAATTTGGCGAACGTTTATTTGATTCGAGAATCTAATTAAAAATGGAGAAAACGTTCGTAAAATTTTAAAAGTTTATTCATTGTATTTAATTCATTACAAATTTAATTATTTTCAGAATAAAACGAACTACTCAAAAGCAATTTGAGGTATTGGTGAAGTTGATGGAAGGAAATCCTGAGTTAGCCAGAGGAATGGCGCCGTTTGGCTCAACAAAAAAAAATAGGATGGAGTTGTGGGAAGCAATTGCTTCAGAGTTAAACCATATCGGCGCTCCAATACGTAGTGGCAGCGAATGGAATAAGGTAAGAATAAACAATTTTGGTTGCATTTATGTATGTATGTACATATCTGTATTAATTTGTGTATTTCTTAGGTTTGGTTGGTCTATAAGTTAAAATTAAAAAGGAAAATTGCAGATAATCGAAAGGAGATTGCAGCCACAGGTGGAGGACCATACAACCAACGGAGTTTAACGCCTTTGGAGCAGGCCGTGGACGAGCTGCTCAGCTGGCAGCAGGCAGTGAATCCAAGCGGAGCCGCATTTGGTAGCACTACACCTGCACCTGCATATTTAGAAGAAGAACATCTGGAAGATGTCGAGGTGCAGCCTGAACAGGCTGGAAATGTTAGCATTTCGTCTAGGCAGGCACCTACAAGCAGAGTGGATGAGGGCAAAAATTTGCGTATGAAGGCTTTGAAGAAACAAGCAGAAACGCAAGAAAGCCTTGTCGGTATTATGCAAAATATTAATTCGGTGTGTAATGAAACTTCTAGATACAACAGAAAAATTTACGAATTAAAAAAAGAAAAATTGGCGCTTTATAAAATGAAAGAAGAAAGAAAGAAGGAAGAAAATAAAGAAAAAAATAGGCGACATGAAGAAAAAATTTAAATATAACAAAAAGAATTAGAATTAAAAAAATTGAAATACTCAAAATAAAAAAAACGTATTTCCTCCAATTCAAAATTAATTTCAGTTATTTTATTGGAGTTATGTTACACATATGTACATATATTTTACATATCTTTTAGGGATGCAACTATACTATGACAATGCATTCGCAATTTGTCTTCGGCGATGATCTGTAATAATTTATTTATTTAGTTGCTACTTACAATCATCGCATTTATGCTGTAAAATCCTTTCCTATTCATTTATATGTATGTAAGTGCTTGTTCTCACATGGAGCAATAATTGCAACATGGGTTCCATCAACGCAACCAACCACATTTGGAATTCCTGATCTGGTGAAAAATTTCCTTCTTGTTGTTCGTTTCTGCTCTTCAGTTATGTCTGTTTTGATCCAGACACTGCACAGAGTGGATTCCAATATTGGAAGCATTTCCTTAAAAATCAACGAAACAGTGAGCCAAAAATTTGAGAACGCAGCACAATTTCAACATCGGCGATATTGACGACGATAGGTTAGTCGGACATTTTTCCTTTGTGCTGTCTAGACAATACATAAATGCATCAGTATTTAACCGAAAGTTTTCTTAAAATCTCTTAATAAAAACTTATACTAGCCTTATGCTGGTATTGTCACTGGCGAGTCGAATGTTTTAGGCGAAAATTCGCCATGTTCATATTGTGACTGTTTGTTTAACAACGTAGATTTATATTTTGAAGACAGTTATGTTGAAAGGACAACAGCGAAGTTACTTAGGCAGCAACGGTTCATCAGAGATCACTCTAATCCCATGAAACTTTCTTCAGGGTTGTAAGTATCTATTGCTATAAAAGTGCATAAACAAATATAACGTCAAATAAGTTTTTATTAACAGATTTAAAAAAACTTTCGGTTAAGTGAGGATGCATTTATGTATGTGCTGGATAAAATCAAAAACAAATTTCATTGTCGGATGTCGTCTTCCATAACGCCGATGTTAAAATTGTGTGTTACCAACAAGCTATAGGGAATGAATTTCAGTTGGGACTTGCTCAGCCAACAGTTTCCCTTATTTTAAAAGAGATCATACCCATTTTGGAAAATGAAATTTGTCGTACCCATATAAGCGTAGATATGAGTGAAGAAGAAAAGCAGCAGGCAAGGAGCAAATTTTATTCAAGATCGGGAATACCAAATGTAATAGGCTGCATCGATGGAACCCATATTGCGATTTATGCTCCTACCACAAACAAACACCTCTATCTAAACAGAAGAGGATTTTTTAGCATAAATGCAATGATTGTGAGTTTTTATGAATTTAATACAGTAAAATTGGTATAAAAATTTTATTGTATTTTTATTACTCGTTCGTATGGAACAATGGTTCTCTGAAGGCATGTTTAGAGGCAGCGCATCAAAACGGAGATCAGAACTCAATTTATATAGGTATTCGCAATATTTGACTACTGCGCAAGTTTAATCTTGACATATGAATATTGAAAACAATAATATATTTGCAGGTGACTCCGGATACCCACTAAGCCCTTATTTATTAACACCTTTCCGTCATGCAGAATCTGGTACTAGAGAGTCAATTTTTAACAAGAAGCACGCGAAAGCGAGAAATGTTGTTGAACGTACGATTGGAGTTTTGAAATGCCGTTTCAGATGTCTTCTGAGTGATAGAAAAATGCGCTACGATCCTGCTAAAGTAACATCCGTTATTAATATATGCTGCGCCTTGCACAATATTGGTAAAAAATTTAGAATCGGTGATCCATTGGAGGCTGAAACCTTCTTTGATGCGTTGCACCATTGGAACCAATTAATGAAAATGGCAATGGTTCACCAGGAGAGCGCCGCAGAAGACAAATTGCGGATGCTTTGATGTAAATGAAACTATACCGACTTCAGTGAATAATATATTGCATTCTTTTATTTTATTCAATACTTTGAAATTCAATATTACACAGATAATAAATATATAAAAATTACAAAAACTACATGCTTTTAAATTAAATTAAAAAAATCACAGATTCAATTCCGTCACTTACAATAATAAAGTAAAAATAAATTCATCACATGTTTTCTTAAAAAAAATATCAATTCAAGTTCGGTTAAAATATGAAATAAAAAAAAATTCATCACATTCTTATGAAATAAACTATAAACTAAATTCAATCTATTTACAAGCACTCTATTTACCCTATTTTTTTTTGCATTTTTAATTTTAAAATTTGTAGTTTTATTTCCATCTTTTAAACATCACTGTAGTGAGGTTGGTGACTTTTGTGAGGGCATGAGAATAGGGCTGAATAATTATGAGGAAATGGAGCGCTGCCATATTATAATAAGCAAATATGAGCCATTCGCTGACATTTCTATTTTTCGCTATAATTCCTCTTTCTTTATTTAGCAATCTTAGTTTTGATAAAAATAACCGTGCGATTCTGTAATGTGAGACAGTCTTAAGTCTCTAAATTTGAGATTTTAAGTTAGAGACAATTTTTGAGACTTGAGACGATTTTGCTATTCTGTAAGTAACAGTCACTAAAAATTTGCGAGTCTCTCAACTGAAAACGAACAGGTCTGACCATCTGTCACATTTGATTATTTAGAGATGTATGTATATAAAACCTGAATGAAAAAATACTGTCGATAACAAATATTAAATTATCTTTAACGCAGTAAAAAAGATTAATTACCAATAAAAATAAAAATAAAATGTTGTATTTGAAATACGATAGAGCTAAAATTTATGTGAAATTGATTTTTTTTTTACTTTACCAAACACCAACAATCGATTATTATCTGTGATGATCTCTATAAGTGAATTGTCAATACATTCAAAATGGAAAACAAAAGTAAGTAAACGTTAAATTAAATTTGCTGTTATATTCTTTTACTTGTATATAATTAACTGTTACATTTCCAGAATCATTGCGCACAACAAAAGAGCAAATTGAATGTTAATTTTCATTTCTAAAGCTTCATCCTGAAATGAAGCTCCACAAAAACGATCCCACGCGACCCAAAAGGTTGGAAGAGCTGTGGATAGAGCTTGCTCAGCAGCTAAACGCTTTGAAAGGTCCATCACGTTCGCCTACCAAATGCAAGGAGATAAATCTTTACATATACATACATATACACATATGTATATATTTATATAAGTATGTTTGTGTTTGAATCAGTGGAAAAGCCAGATTCACTCAAGGGCAAGAAAGGCGAAAGTAAGTAAGATATTAACAGGTGAAGGACCAATGCATGAAATTCAAACCTCCGAGTTAGAAGAGCGGGCGATGGAAACACTAGGGAGGACCGTGGTTGATGGACTGCCTGATGTCCCAACTATTGGAGTAGAGGTATGATTATATAAAATCTTTGCGTATAATATGTTTATAAACATATTTTTTATTAGTAAATAAAATGGAATGATATTTTCTTTTTAAGTTTAGAACGACATTATAATCAATATAGATCCGCAGAGTCCATCAGTAAGCGAGATGCCATAAACTTCACGTTCTCGAAGGCAGACTTCACAGGAAATGTTTGCTGACATGATGGCTACGATGAAGAGGAGGAGCGAAGAAGTGGCAAAATTTAGGGAGACATTGCAACAATGCTTCCAAAATGTTGCGGAGTCCTTAAACAATATGGCTAGTGCTTTTTAAAGTTGTCGGAAGCTGTTTTAAAAAAAATTAAACAAATATACTTATGTTTAAGTTAAGAAGATATTTTTAAGTTATTCCTATTTATGTTTATTATGTACATTCATATAAAAGAATACTGAATAAATTAATTTATTAATTTCTTATAAAAATATAAATGGAGGATTTATTTGTAAAGATAATTATTTACAAAGATTGTGTGAGAGAATTTAAGCAGTTACGTCGTGCATTTATTCCTGCAGTGTAACACTGATTTGTTTGAGCTGGAGAGTTTTGCTGGTATTGTCACTAGCGAAGCGAATGAAATTTTAGGCGAATTTCGCTATTTCGAATTACGAGTAGCGAGCGCACAGTAAATTCGCCACGAAGTGGCGAAAGAACTAGCGAAAATGAATATTTAATATTGCCACTTGTGAATTTATAAAATTCGCTTCGCCTCAACTGTCAAAATTTGGCGAACGTTTATTTGATTCGAGAATCTAATTAAAAATGGAGAAAACGTTCGTAAAATTTTAAAAGTTTATTCATTGTATTTAATTCATTACAAATTTAATTATTTTCAGAATAAAACGAACTACTCAAAAGCAATTTGAGGTATTGGTGAAGTTGATGGAAGGAAATCCTGAGTTAGCCAGAGGAATGGCGCCGTTTGGCTCAACAAAAAAAAAAAATAGGATGGAGTTGTGGGAAGCAATTGTTTCAGAGTTAAACCATATCGGCCTTCCAATACGTAGTGGCAGCGAATGGAATAAGGTAAGAATAAACAATTTTGGTTGCATTTATGTATGTATGTACATATCTGTATTAATTTGTGTATTTCTTAGGTTTGGTTGGTCTATAAGTTAAAATTAAAAAGGAAAATTGCAGATAATCGCAAGGAGATTGCAGCCACAGGTGGAGGACCATACAACCAACGGAGTTTAACGCCTTTGGAGCAGGCCGTGGACGAGCTGCTCAGCTGGCAGCAGGCAGTGAATCCAAGCGGAGCCGCATTTGGTAGCACTACACCTGCACCTGCATATTTAGAAGAAGAACATCTGGAAGATGTCGAGGTGCAGCCTGAACAGGCTGGAAATGTTAGCATTTCGTCTAGGCAGGCACCTACAAGCAGAGTGGAGGAGGGCAAAAATTTGCGTATGAAGGCTTTGAAGAAACAAGCAGAAACGCAAGAAAGCCTTGTCGGTATTATGCAAAATATTAATTCGGTGTGTAATGAAACTTCTAGATACAACAGAAAAATTTACGAATTAAAAAAAGAAAAATTGGCGCTTTATAAAATGAAAGAAGAAAGAAAGAAGGAAGAAAATAAAGAAAAAAATAGGCGACATGAAGAAAAAATTTAAATATAAAAAAAAAGAATTAGAATTAAAAAAATTGAAATACTCAAAATAAAAAAAACGTATTTCCTCCAATTCAAAATTAATTTCAGTTATTTTATTGGAGTTATGTTACACATATGTACATATATTTTACATATCTTTTAGGGATGCAACTATACTATGACAATGCATTCGCAATTTGTCTTCGGCGATGATCTGTAATAATTTATTTATTTAGTTGCTACTTACAATCATCGCATTTATGCTGTAAAATCCTTTCCTATTCATTTATATGTATGTAAGTGCTTGTTCTCACATGGAGCAATAATTGCAACATGGGTTCCATCAACGCAACCAACCACATTTGGAATTCCTGATCTGGTGAAAAATTTCCTTCTTGTTGTTCGTTTCTGCTCTTCAGTTATGTCTGTTTTGATCCAGACACTGCACAGAGTGGATTCCAATATTGGAAGCATTTCCTTAAAAATCAACGAAACAGTGAGCCAAAAATTTGAGAACGCAGCACAATTTCAACATCGGCGATATTGACGACGATAGGTTAGTCGGACATTTTTCCTTTGTGCTGTCTAGACAATACATAAATGCATCAGTATTTAACCGAAAGTTTTCTTAAAATCTCTTAATAAAAACTTATACTAGCCTTATGCTGGTATTGTCACTGGCGAGTCGAATGTTTTAGGCGAAAATTCGCCATGTTCATATTGTGACTGTTTGTTTAACAACGTAGATTTATATTTTGAAGACAGTTATGTTGAAAGGACAACAGCGAAGTTACTTAGGCAGCAACGGTTCATCAGAGATCACTCTAATCCCATGAAACTTTCTTCAGGGTTGTAAGTATCTATTGCTATAAAAGTGCATAAACAAATATCACGTCACATAAGTTTTTATTAACAGATTTAAAAAAAACTTTCGGTTAAGTAAGGATGCATTTATGTATGTGCTGGATAAAATCAAAAACAAATTTCATTGTCGGATGTCGTCTTCCATAACGCCGATGTTAAAATTGTGTGTTACCAACAAGCTATAGGGAATGAATTTCAGTTGGGACTTGCTCAGCCAACAGTTTCCCTTATTTTAAAAGAGATCATACCCATTTTGGAAAATGAAATTTGTCGTACCCATATAAGCGTAGATATGAGTGAAGAAGAAAAGCAGCAGGCAAGGAGCAAATTTTATTCAAGATCGGGAATACCAAATGTAATAGGCTGCATCGATGGAACCCATATTGCGATTTATGCTCCTACCACAAACAAACACCTCTATCTAAACAGAAGAGGATTTTTTAGCATAAATGCAATGATTGTGAGTTTTTATGAATTTAATACAGTAAAATTGGTATAAAAATTGTATTGTATTTTTATTGTATTTTTATTACTCGTTCGTATGGAACAATGGTTCTCTGAAGGCATGTTTAGAGGCAGCGCATCAAAACGGAGATCAGAACTCAATTTATATAGGTATTCGCAATATTTGACTACTGCGCAAGTTTAATCTTGACATATGAATATTGAAAACAATAATATATTTGCAGGTGACTCCGGATACCCACTAAGCCCTTATTTATTAACACCTTTCCGTCATGCAGAATCTGGTACTAGAGAGTCAATTTTTAACAAGAAGCACGCGAAAGCGAGAAATGTTGTTGAACGTACGATTGGAGTTTTGAAATGCCGTTTCAGATGTCTTCTGAGTGATAGAAAAATGCGCTACGATCCTGCTAAAGTAACATCCGTTATTAATATATGCTGCGCCTTGCACAATATTGGTAAAAAATTTAGAATCGGTGATCCATTGGAGGCTGAAACCTTCTTTGATGCGTTGCACCATTGGAACCAATTAATGAAAATGGCAATGGTTCACCAGGAGAGCGCCGCAGAAGACAAATTGCGGATGCTTTGATGTAAATGAAACTATACCGACTTCAGTGAATAATATATTGCATTCTTTTATTTTATTCAATACTTTGAAATTCAATATTACACAGATAATAAATATATAAAAATTACAAAAACTACATGCTTTTAAATTAAATTAAAAAAATCACAGATTCAATTCCGTCACTTACAATAATAAAGTAAAAATAAATTCATCATATGTTTTCTTAAAAAAATCACAATTTCAAGTTCGGTTAAAATATGAAATAAAAAAAAATTCATCACATTCTTATGAAATAAACTATAAACTAAATTCAATCTATTTACAAGCACTCTATTTACCCTATTTTTTTTGCATTTTTAATTTTAAAATTTGTAGTTTTATTTCCATCTTTTATTTATGTCTTTTTTTTCTCTAAATTTTCTTCCTTCTTCCTTTCTTCTTTCAGTTTCATTAATTTAATTTCTTCCTGTTTCAGTTCATATGTTCTTCTTGCATACCTTGCAATTTCATCCACTTTTCTTTCGATTTTTGCTATTTTGTTGGAAAGGGTGTCTTGAACTTCGGCTTGCTTTTCCAACGCTTTCATCCGAATGACTTCACGTACCTCTACTGTCATTCTAGGACGGCTGCTTGAGCATTGCGATGCTAAATCCATGGCGCGTTGTGTGGGTCGGCTTTAGTATACCATCCCAGGATTTCGGGAATAAAATGGGTATGGTCGGATAGAGGAGATTCTCCAGATCACGAATATATATGGTTATAGCCGCAGGAAGCTTATAGTGTTCGAGTTATTCGCGTTTTAAGTTGAAAATTTGCAATATTTTAATTACATATTTTCGATATATAAAATTAATTTTGCACTTATATTTTTCACTTTTATATACACTAACACATCATTTATTCATTTGCACACATTTATTTTATATAATATAGTGCAAAAATAGCTTTTAATACGCATTTAAATTATTGTTGAATTTGATTATTTGAGAATAACAATTTTTTTTTTTTTTTTTTTTTTTTATTTTTTTTTTTTTTTTTATTTTGTTTATACATTGCAACTAGTTCAAATAAAAGAAAGGACTAACAAGCAACTTGAATAGGACTTAAAAATATTATTACAAAATCACAAAACTACTATGAGAGTATTGGCTAATTTGAAAGATCGCTGGGTTTGAGGCGTTTGAGTCGTCTTGGTGGTCCATCACTAGAAGTTAACATAACTACTTCTTCGTTACAATGCTGTAGCAATCTTGCACTATGTGCTGTTGCAATTTTTAGTATTTCTGCGTTAACCGAGTTTACGCCTAGATCACGCTCTATATCAGCACATCTACAATACCAAGACGCTTTGACAATTAGTCTTAGTACTTTGTTTTGAAATTGTTGGATGACTTTCTTATTGTTTGCGTTAGTACATCCCCAGAGTTGTGCACCATAGCTCCATATCGGTCGCAGTATTTGCTTATAGATAAGTAACTTATTTTCGATGGATAACACTGATTTGTTACCGATTAACCAATTGTAATTTTTGAGTCGCATGTGAACTTTCCACCGTAGCTTAGTGTCAAGCGTCATTCCTAAGTATTTGGCGGAATTAAAGTGCGGTATTCGTACACCGTCTATGAAAATTGGTAAGTGCTGTATCTTGTTGTATGTGAAAACAATGTGTACAGACTTAGCTTCATTCAGTTTTATCTGCCATTTATTTGCCCATTGTACGACTTTATTTACAGCTTTTTGGAGATTAGTAGTGGACTCGTGTTCACTTCTACCAACAGCAAGCAACGCGGTATCATCTGCAAATGTGGCTGTTGTATAATTGCAGTCTATTGGCAGGTCGTGCGTATAACAAATGAATTACAAACTGTCATATAATCAGTGTTACCTTATCGACATCATTTGTAAAAATAAATGTGTCATATAATCAGTGTTACTATAGTAAAATACTTACAAACTAAAATAAAAAAAATATATATAAAGTAATATTATACCCTAAATACAGGAAACATAATCGTTGATAAACATTAAAAAAAAATATAAAAAATTTAAGTGGCTGCCAATGTAAAAATGAGTTCTACGGGAGAAAAAAAATGTATATACCCGGTGTTGGACCGACCAGGGTTATTTTTTTTTGAAGCGCGGCCGAAGGCCGCCCACGCAAAAAGGAGTTCTACGCGAAAAAAATTTGGTTCACCCCGGTGTTGGACCGACCAGGGTTATTTTTTTGAAGCGCGGCCGAAGGCCGCCCACGCAAAAAGGAGTTCTGCGCAAAGAAGTAGCAATGTCGTTGAGGGCATAACAACCACTCTAACATCAATGCGATCTAACAGATATAAGTACTGCTACTTTTAAAGCAAAGTACCGTTGCTTTTATTTGGCATTTTTATAATTATTTCATGTTTGGAAGATTAAGCTGTGTGGACATATAATTATATTAATTTTTATTAAAATTACGGAAATATTTTTGAAAAAAAATGGAAAATAATTCATCAGGTATGATAAATTAAATATTGAAAAGAATATTTAAATCATTGTTTCTAATACTTTGTTACAATTATATGTAGATCTGAAACAAGAAGCGACTATAAATGTTCGCAAATCAAACAAATTGAGCGTGTCAGAGGTGAAGAGAATGTGGAATATTTCAAAAATATTCAACACATTTCAAACAAAGGAGAGCTGCATATTATTTTGCGAAGAGGAGGGTCTCATTGCCAGAGGAAGGACTTGCAGGGTGCATAGACTGCCGATGGTGCTCTCCATGACGGGAAATAGCACCGTCGGTACGTTTAGGTGCCGAAACGGATCTTGCCGAATGCGTTCCGGAATATCTCGATCCACGGGCACCTGGCTGGAAAATGTTAGAATACCATTGCCACAAGTTTTTTACTTAATGTTTTGCTACGCATCGCACTGGTCGCATGACGTAGTAAGGAAAAACAGTATTGTCAGGGAATCTATTTTATCTAGCGCTACCATATGTGACTGGTATAATTACTGTCACGAAGCGGTAGTTTTGTATCAAGTGGAAAATCAGGAGGCGGTAGGTAAAATAGGTGGCCCTGGCAAAAAGGTCCAAATTGATGAAAGCAAATTCGGGAAGAGGAAATTTAATAAAGGTAAGGTTAAAAATATACAATATTAGGTACTTACTTATATGTTCTTCTCATATTAGGCAGGAGTGTGGAAGGTCACTGGGTGTTGGGGATGATTGAGGATGGGAGCGACGACCTGCGGCTGGAGGTATGCCCAGATAATGTTAGGTCTGCGGAGGTGCTCATACCCCTGATTAAGAAGCATGTTGCGCCAGGAACTACAATAAGCACAGATTGCTGGAAGGCGTACGATGGCTTGGCGAATCACGGGTATGAGCACCGAAAAGTGAATCACAGCGATTTGGACAATCCATTTGTGGCTGCAGATGGAACGCATACGCAGCGTATAGAGTCCCAGTGGCGTGTGATTAAAATGTTTTTTGCGAGGGACAACCACAACAATCCCGAAAACTTCGCCGACCTAATTTTTGAGTATGTTTGGCAGAAAAATGTGGCCAACAGACACGAAGATCCTTTCGTCAAATTATTAGAGGCAATAAAATTTATATACAAGCCTTAATACACGTTTGTTTTATCAAATTTAAATAATTTCTTTATATTTTATGTTTTCCTTTCTCTTATTTGGGGTATAATTTGTTTACATAATTTCTTTTAGTTATTTTACACGTACAAAGGAGTTCTACGCGAAAAAAATTTGATACACCCCGGTGTTGGACCGACTAGGGTTATTTTTTTGAAGCGCGGCCAAAGGCCGCTCACGCAAAAAGGAGTTCAACGCGAAAAAATTCTGATACACCCTGGTGTTGGACCGACCAGGGTTATTTTTTTGAAGTGCGGCCAAAGGCCGCCCACGCAAAAAGGAGTTCTACGCGAAAAAATTCTGATACACCCTGGTGTTGGACCGACCAGGGATATTGTTTTTTATAGGTTGTTGATTTTCGTATTTGGGGTATAATCTGTTCCCTTTATTTCATTTAGTTATTTTACAAATGATGTTGATAAGGTAACACTGATTATATGACAGTTTGTAATTCATTTGTTATTCTTAAATAATCAAATTCAACAATAATTTAAATGCGTATTAAAAGCTATTTTTGCACTATATTATATAAAATAAATGTGTGCAAATGAATAAGTGATGTGTTAGTGTATATAAAAGTGAAAAATATAAGTGCAAAATTAATTTTATATATCGAAAATATGTAATTAAAATATTGCAAATTTTCAACTTAAAACGCGAATAACTCGAAAACATATATATTCGTGATCTGGAGAATCTCCTCTATCCGACCATACCCATTTTATTCCCGAAATCGTGGGATGGTATACTAAATTCTTCCCCGTTGTGTTTCCTCGGTCGTGCGCTCTTCTGGCTGAATTTCACTACTATTTACCGCAGTTTCTACTTCATTAGAGCCATATGCTAAACCTGTAGGATTTACAGCCGCCTGAAAGTGAAGAAGCTCATCCACACTTTGCTCTAATGGAGATAAACTTTGCTGAGCATAAGGTCCTCCTCCTGTGGCAACAGCTTCGCGTCGGTTTGTCGCTATTTTTTTTCAGTTTCAGTTGATAATCTAACCAAACCTAAATGCTACACATAAGTAACTTCAACCAAACAAATTAATTAAATTTTTACCTTATTCCACTCGCGCCCGTTTCGCAATGGTGGACCAATGGCATTGAGCTCGGCAGCGAACAGGTCCCATTGCTCTGCCCTGCTTTTCTTTGTCGATCCAAAATTCCCCATTCCTCTGGCGACGTCCGGATTATTTTCCATTAATGCAACCAATTTTTGGAATTGCTGCATTGTTGTACGTTTTGTTCTAGAAGTATCGTTTTGTTAAATATAATTAAATAATTACAATTGCTCAAATAAAGATCAAAATTTACTTACTTACGTCGTTCGCCATTTTCTGGCGAATTCGTTACAGATTTGACTTACAATGCCATGGCGAATTCGTTAAAACGCCAAAGGTTCTTTCAACTATCGATTCGTTACTTTTGGTTCATGACATTTACAACATAATTTCATTTAAATGTAATGGCAACTTTTTCGAATGGCGCCAGCGGCAATACGTTTAAACTAGCCCCACAAAAAATAGTCTAAAGGCGTTAAATCGCATGATCTTGGTGACTGCCCATGCATCCCGAAAAAACGCACTGTTGGTTTGTACGCTGGTGGAATCATTGGACCGTATTTTTTCAAAGATGCTGTTGGACAATTACGGTGAATGGCGATCGCTAATGCTAACAAACTTTTTTGTTGCCAAAATGGAAGAACTTCTTTCAACAATGTTCCTGGCCTTTATATGGATTCTGTTATAAAGAACTTCATTTGGTGCAGATGGGTTTGATATAAGATTCAAAACCATGGCTCCAGTGGATATCCTGAGTCACCTAGAAACCATTTAAATGAACCAGAAACACCTTCCCTTAATACTTTTATTCTGGCCGGCAATGTTCTCCAAATTTCAGAGTCATGGCATGAGCCAGGAAAACGAGCATTTAAATGGCGAAAAATAAGTTTGTCGTCATAAATCTAAAATTCATATATACACATGTATATTAATTATATTAAATTAATTTTTTAACCTACTGCTTCTACGTTAATACTGTAGTAACCTTTTCGGTTCATGTATTCATGTGGAATAACGTTAGACGACGAAGACGGTCCAATTATTGCAACATGGGTGCAGTTATGGTACCTTCTAACTGTATTTTAAGATTTAATATTAGTAAAAATATTTATTTGGAAAGGAACACCAGCTGATCTCTGGGAGCTCCTCCCAAAAAGACGGTTTTCGGTGACCACTATATCTCTGAATTGGATCCTCTGAAATTAAAAACCAAACAGATTTCGTTAAAGTAATGTTAAATCTAGTATTTAATCGAAGGAAAAAGCAAATACAAAAACAATCGATTTTTGACCAGAATTTCAGTCTTAAATTGTTTGTAAAAAATATTTATCAGTGAGAAAAAGTCTTCGACTAATTATTAAAAATTATATTAAAGAAGCTCGTGTTAAAATTTGAGACTAATCGGCATAGTCGTTTTCGAGAAAACCGCGTTTAAAGTTTGGAATACTACCAGACGCTCTCAAACGCCTTTGAAATTTGCGTGTAACTCGAAAATATTCACCGGAACGATATGAAATTTTCTGTAAGTTTTTTTCTGTAGTAGGAGAATGGAGTCATGTGTAGAAGTTCACGCAAGTGAGGAAAGTTCTCTGATCGCCATTCACTTGGGAGTGGCCAGAAACGATTCATTTACACATGGCTCAAGCAGCTCACTACTTCCGGTCTTTGACCAAGTGTCCTCTGGGTCGCCTAAGAACAACCGTTTGAAGGCGAGCTAAAGTGAGAAGGCGAAATATCCCCTACATAGGGTTGCGCGCTGGGTTTGGGACCCGCCACGTAAAAAACACCCCCAGTGAATAAGTATAACCAGCCTCGGACGGGAGACCCCCTTTTGATGACGACCATGGCAAACGAAATAACAACCACGAATTGAGGGCTTGCACCTGGAATGTCCGGTCCCTTAATTGGGAAGGTGCCGCTGCCCAGCTGGTTGATGTCCTCGTAAAAACAAAGGCTGACATCACCGCCGTCCGAGAGATGCGATGGACGGGACAAGGACAGACACGAGTAGGTCCTTGTGGCATTTACTACAGTGGCCATATAAAGGAGCGCAAGTTTGGTGTTGAATTCGTGGTGGGAGAGAGACTCCGTCGCCGAGTACTATCATTCACTTCGGTGAATGCGCGTCTAGCCAAAATCCGCATCAAAGCGAGGTTCTTCAACATTTCGCTGATTTGCGCCCACGCCCCGACGGAAGAGAAGAACGATGTGACCAAAGATGCCTTCTATGAGCGCTTGGAGCGCACTTATGAGAGCTGCCCCCGCCACGATGTCAAAATCGTGCTTGGCGACTTTAACGCCAGGGTGGGCAAAGAAGGTATCTTTGGCACTACGGTTGGTTAATTCAGCCTCCACGACGAAACATCCCCAAATGGGTTGAGACTGATTGACTTCGCCGGGGCCCGAAATATGGTTATCTGTAGTACTAGATTCCAGCATAAAAAGATTCATCAAGCTACCTGGCTGTCTCTGGATTCGCCAAAATTCGCACCCGTCTCTGTGCAGCAAAAAACGCAAGTCAACAAACACAAGGAAGGTTCGACGTCGAGAAGCTGCAATCACAACAGACAGCCGAACGATTCTCCACTCGGCTTGCACTCCTGCTCTCTGAGAGCACTCGTCAACAACTCGGTATAAGGGAACTGTGGGACGGCATCTCAAACTCCTTACGTGCAGCTGCTTTTTAAACCATTGGTTTCCGGAAAGTAAAAAAGAACAGCTGGTACGACGAGGAGTGCCGTGTCGCAGCGGAGAGAAAACAGGCAGCCTACCTCGCAACGTGACGATCGACCACAACACGTGCGGGATGGGAGAGATACCGAGAGTTGAAAAGGGAAGCGAGACACATTTGCAGACAGAAAAAGAAAGAGGCCGAAATACGTGAGTACGAAGAGCTTGATAAGCTGACCGACAGGGGTAATGCTTGAAAATTCTACGAAAAAATGCGGCGACTTACGGAAGGTTTCAAGACCGGAGCATACTCTTGTAGAACCCCCAAAGGTGATCTAGTCACCGATGCCCAGAGCATACTTCAATTATGGAGGAAACACTTCTCCAGCCTGCTGAATGGCAGTGAACGCACAACACCAGGAGAAGGCGAACCCGATTCCCCAATCGATGACGATGGAGCCGACGTTCCATTGCCCGACCATGAAGAAGTTCGAATAGCAATTACCCGCCTGAAGAACAACAAAGCGGCGGGGGCCGATGGATTGCCGGCCGAGCTATTCAAACAAGGCGTCGAAGAACTGAAAGGGAGCATACATCAGCTTCTTTGTAAAATATGGTCGGACGAAAGCATGCCCAACGATTGGAATTTAAGTGTGCTATGCCCAATCCATAAAAAAAGAGACCCCACAATCTGCGCCAACTACCGTGGGATTAGCCTCCTTAACATCGCATATAAGGTTCTATCGAGCGTATTGCGTGAAAGATTAAAGCCGACCGTCAACAAACTGATTGGACCTTATCAGTGTGGCTTTAGACCCGGCAAATCCACATCCGACCAGATATTCTCCATGCGCCAAATCTTGGAAAAGACCCGTAAAAGGAGAATCGACACACACCACCTCTTCGTCTATTTCAAAGCTGCTTTCGACAGCACGACAAGGAGCTGCCTTTATGCCGCGATGTCTGAATTTGGTATCCCCGCTAAACTAATACGGCTGTGTAAGCTGACGTTGAGTAACACGAAAATCTCCGTCGGAATCGGGAAGGACCTCTCCGAGCCGTTCGATACCAAACGAGGTTTCAGAGAAGGTGATTCCCTATCGTGCGACTTTTTCAACCTGCTTTTGGAGAAAATAGTTCGAGCCGCAGAACTAAATAGAGAAGGTACCATCTTCTATAAGAGTGTACAGCTGCTGGCGCATGCCGATGATATTGATATCATCGACCTTAACACCCGCGCCGTTAGTTCTGCTTTCTCCAGACTGGACAAGGAAGCAAAACAAATGGGTCTGGCAGTGCACGAGGGCAAAACGAAATATCTCCTGTCATCAAACAAACAGTCGTCGCACTCGCGACTTGGCTCTCACGTCACTCTTGACAGTCATAACTTTGAAGTTGTAGATAATTTAGTCTATTTAGGAAGCAGTGTTAACACCACCAACAACAACAGCCTGGAAATCCAACGCAGGATTGCTCTTGCCAACAGGTGCTACTTCGGACTGAGTAGGCAATTGAAAAGTAAAGTCCTCTCTCGACGAACAAAAGCCAAACTCTATAAGTCGCTCATAATTCCCGTCCTGCTATATGGTGCAGAGGCTTGGACGATGTCAACAACTGATGAGTCGACGTTACGAGTTTTCGAGAGAAGAGTTCTGTGAAAGATTTATGGTCCTTTGCGCGTTGGCCACGGCGAATATCGCATTCGATGGAACGATGAGCTGTATGAGATATACGACGACATTGACATAGTTCAGCGAATTAAAAGACAGCGGCTACGCTGGCTAGGTCATGTTGTTCGAATGATGAAAACACTCCAGAAGCAGAGGAAGAGGAAGACCTCCACTCCGTTGGAAGGACCAAGTGGAGAAAGACCTGGCTTCGCTTGGAATATCCAGTTGGCGCCACGTAGCGAAAAGAAGAAACGACTGGCGCGCTGTTGTTAACTCAGCTAAAATCGCGTAAGCGGTGTCTACGCCAATTAAGAAGAAAAAGAAGCAAACATAGACCACCATATATACGTTAAAGTTTTAGAAAAACCAAATGCTGAATGGAATTCGCCTTACATTTTGGCAATTCCAACAAGAGACCGATCCGAAACATACTTCGGGTGCAAAAATGGTTTTCAGATCATGGTGTTAGGGTCATGGCTTGGCCAGAGCAATTAGCAGATCTGAATCCAATCGAAAACTTACAGGAAAATTGTTAAGGAAAATATTGCATCCGTTAAACCGAAAATTAAGACAGAATTCTGAGAGAAGGTACAAAGGTCTGGTATTCTGTTCCATAGAACACTTTCGGTAGCCTAATTAGGTCTATGCCTAAAAGAAGTGCATCTGTATTAGACGATAAAGAATACATTACAATGTACTACCAATTTTTTCTATTAGTTGCCTTAAAAAATAATTTTTTTTTAATATAAAAAATTTTGATTCTACTTTTTTCTCCTTCGAATTTTTTAAATATATGTATTTTTACCTTTGTTTTTGTAATATTTACGAATTGTTTTTTTCCCAATATTTTTACTGCTTTCAATAACACTCGGAAAATTAGTACCATGGATGATTATATTTTATTGTCCGTAACGGTATAGGATAGTCATGAAACTTGGCACACGTATTCTTTGACACAAAATGGAGGACGAGTTCGTAGATGGGCATAATCGCAATACTGCCACGTTTACAAAACGTCATTAAACGAAAATCTATACAGTGGCATAACTATGCACTATATCAAGACATAACACTGTTATGAGGCAAAGGGGATCTCAGTAACAAGGAGCACCTGTGGGCTAAAAATTTTTGAAAAAGTGGTTGCGGACTCGCCGCCTAAGATGTTTAATGGGCATATCTACGAAACCACTTAAGATACATTATTCGAATTCGCTCAGAACAAATCTCTTGAGCAACCCTACTCGACCATATTTGATTTATCCTATTTTCTTAGCAGTTCTATGTTCCTGTTCGAAATCGGACTTTAGCAACACCTTCTTCCATATAATTTTTTAAATTTTTTAAATTTTATTTAATTTTTTCATTTCCTAGTATACAAACCAAGAACCGATTTTTTCATTCATCAACTTTTATCGAAAATTCAGGTAAATCTGTGAGATATATATGTATAAGTATGTACATATATATTACAGAAACTCCGACAGAATTTTTATCTGGTAATAATTTGACCGTGTGCCAAAATTGGATTGAATCGATTGAATTGGGCTTTGTACCTAAAATGAATAAAAACCATGTAACTGATATCACGATTTTCAAACATCCGGTTGACTTTGGCCCTCATGTACAGATGATTAGCTATTAGCTTAACGCTATTTGCTTATTGTGTATGGAAGACTTAGCCAACATATTTATATTGGATTGTTAAAACCTATCTTAGCTCGCATAATAAGGGATCGTCTAAGTGTACAATCGATTTTTTTGTTCCATTATCGGATAGTACATATACACTGTAATAAGCATTCTCTCAAATTTTGAAATCGAAATTAAAATTATTTCTGTCGCTACAGCGTTTCTTGTAGAAAGGAAACAGCAGTAGAAAGGAGACAATGTCATTCTTTATCGCACTATGGACGCTTTTTTAATCTTCCAATTTTTTTCTATGAAAAAATGTCGAAAACAGGGCCAAATTCGATACTTTTTGTTAAAACCGTATGTTGCGTCAAGCGACGTCCTTTAAACATAAATACTAATTTTTTAAATATAATACTAAACCAGTGGTCGGCAAGTGCCGAGTGCACGCATACAAAAATATTCTTGCTTGTGTATGTGGCAAAAATACTCATTGCCGCTGTCAAATTGTACACCCAAAAAATTTTGCGCGCAAATAATATATATTTTTTTGAAAATTTCACAGAACACTTTAAAAATTACTGAGAAGTATTAGATATTACAAAAAAAAAAATATCAGAACTGCTTTTCGAAATTTTGAAATTATTAATAATTGGAAATAATTCAAATATATGTTTATTTTCGTTTTATATAATGGAATCGTTTCAACAAGCAAAGCCATATCTTTGCCAATTTGGCCAAAGCAATTTAAAACATTTTCAACAAGATTTTTTACAAAAGGACCGTCTTCATATGGACGACATTTCTTTGCCAATGCAAGCGCAACAACATAAGGGGCTTTTAATATTTGGCATTCTTCACAATTTTGATTATGATCTGGCTGATTTAAAAATTTATTGAACACTTTGGCTTTCATTTCGACAAGTAGTTCCGCTCTTTCATCATTTTTGTACTTTTCATAATCAATATGGTGTGACATGTAGTGCCTTCTTATGTTATATTTGCTGCATTTTGCTAATTGTGTCGAACAAATGTAGCATTGCGGCTTTTTTAAATAATTTTGAAAGAAAAAAAACATCAATTCCCAAGAATTGTCAAACATATTATTGCAGTGTATTTGAATTAAACAAGCGCGCATAATGTTGCTTTAACAAAAGTCAAGCAGAGACTACCTGCTTCGTGTATACAAATCTCTTGCGTACATGTGAATTGCCGATCGTGTCTGTGTAAAAATACGATTGCAGTCGGGCCCGCGGGTCTATGGGCTGCCGACCACTGTACTAAACTAATGTAAAAGAATTAATTTTATATTAAATATTTGAATTAAAATGTTAATGTTTATTTTATGTAAAGTACTCACCCTAATAATACTGTTTTATATACTCACCATAACTTTCTACCATAATGTAACGAAATTAATTCTACTTACCGCTTTTTGTAAATACATATTTACGCGTCCCGTTAGTTTAAGCCGTTGAGTTAAGGTTTAGGCCAAGTCATAAAATTCCTAGAATAAAGAATTCAATTGTGTAGGAAGAGCAATCGCGATCGGTCGTTTATCTAATATTTTTCGGTACAGGGAATTTTTCACGCATTCCCAAGTGACTAATTCTTCTCAAAAAAGCTTGAAATAGCGACTTTCCTACAAATTAATAATATTTTCTAAATTTTTATTTTAGATCAAAATTGCCGCCACAATCGTGGACATCGTACAGATAATTTTTTTTAAGTGTCATTACTATAATTTATTTAACTATAATATACCCAATGAATAAACATAAAAAAAATCATTTTGTATACGTTATGAATGTATTTATTTATAAAAAAACCGGACCGATTAATTAATTTCAACAACTAACAAGTAAGGAAGGGCTAAGTTCGGATGCAATCGAACCTTTTATACTCTTGCAACTTGCAAGAATCAACGCTAGGGAAGTACTTTAAGGTGTAAAACATCAACCAGTGGCTCGGAATACATACAAGCAATTTTATATATACGTACGTGATATTTTAAGCTATTAGGGTACTAAACAAAGTATGTAATTGCAAATAGTAAAATAATTTCCTTATTCTTTAATGGGAAAAAATTTTAATTTATTTGAATCAATTCCTTATAATCAATAATGTTTCTTTATTTTATCGGGTTGGGGTCGTTCCAGTATTTCCTTTTCACTGCTTATTCCTCTTAAATGCGTGCACGGATTTTTTTTTTAATTTATATAGCACGGATAGCCAATGAATTAAACTTTGGGTTAAATGTAAATTTAGTGTTAAATGTTAATTTGTTTTTTAGATATAAGTAAGCAAAAAACGCACATTTTCACATTTGCTCAAGCAATGGCTCTCTTCTTTTGAAGTTTTTGTTGCACTGATTGCAAAAAATTTAACCAATTTAACACACACACACATTCATTGAAATATATTTAATTGAATTAATGATAAATTACGAATTTTAAGTTGCAATTTCATGTACAATTTAATAAATAAAACAGCTTTCAATTACGTGTTATACTGTTCCTTGAAATGTAAGCAAAATTACTGAATATGAACTGTTCAAACGACGAAGAAAATAAGCACAAAAGGAAGACAGTAATAACCCAACGAATCAAAATGGTAGGTCTTATATACATTTGGATTACTTTACATAGGACTCGTTTCGGATCGATGGTTGAAAGTATTAACAAATGTGAAAAGGGGTGGGGTGGGGTGGTGGGGTGGAACCTTAGGGCCACACTCAATTAAGGTTATACTATATATTTTAATAATGGAGTAATACGTTAGTATTATAGAAAAAAATGCTGATTGGGTTACTTCTGTATTAACGGTATATTGATTTAAATGGAATTCAAATTTTTATTATACTATATTCGCGTGCCTTAATTAAACCCGGTGTGTTTTCGCAATTGGAAATTTTTAATATAATTTAATAAAATAACTGCTTTCAAACTTTATAATCAGGCTGTTCACGGTAAGGTGGTTATCGGGTTATGTGATTATTAAATTAAAAATAAGCTCTGTGCTCCGTGAACATCCTATGTATGGTTATTTGCTTATTTTTACACAAACAGCTGTTCATTGTTTACAATTCTAGTTCAATGAAATTCCTACTTATAAAATGCCTAAACGAAGTTTAAAAAGCAAAATAATCGAATTTAAAATAAGTTCCGCTATTCAGGAAATGGACTTTATTGAAGGTATATGCTTATTAAGTAATCCGAATTTTAAGGGTTCAAAAAATTCTTTATATAAATAATAATTTTTGATAATTACTGATGATTTTTGATGCTTTGTGATGCTTCTCGATGCTTGTTATTTCGGTTTTAATTTGCTGATTGTAAACAAAAAACAGTTGTTAATAGCAGGTTTTCCAATAAGAAAATCTAAATGGAAATTCCATTCGCTTAATTTTATTTAGTTTTTGTGCTGCCATTTAGTAAAATTCCAACGACTTTCTAACACTGGAAATAAGCAAACAACCACATAATCTGTAAACAAGGGTCTGTGTTGGTCAAAGTTGGTTATTTTGTCATACCGCATTTTGTTGTTGTTTACTTAATCACATAACCACATAACCCGATAACCACCTTATCGTGAACAGCCTAAATGATGTCAAATAACCAATCAGGTAAATATAATAAGTTATTTAGCTCTCCGAAAAGAGGGCAATATATTACGTCCATATAACGAAAATTTGGAATAAAAAATCGCGCAATTTTTTATTCCAAATTTTCGCCTGCGGCGCTTTTCAGGGAGCTTTGAAATTTTCTTTGAAAACAGTATTATATAAAATAATATCTAATTTTTTTTAAAGATGATGATATTCCATCCACGAGCGCTGCAGCAGTAATGTGTCGTGATGCTACCATGATACAGCAGTGGAATATAGTGCAAATGGATAAATACTTGGGCTCACATGAATTGTGTGTATTATTTGCCGAGGTATACGGTCTGTTGCCAAAAATCCGGCTTTGTGCCGTTCACAAAACCCAAATGGCATTGCGCAAACGCCACCCAGTAGGGTACTTTAAATGCTCTAGGGGCAATTGTAAGACAACGTCCCATATATCAAGGGCAGCGGGCACGTGGTTTGAAGGCGCCAAATCAAGCTTTCCCCACGTGTTTTACCTCATGTATTGCTTTTCCTCCCGCTTTACGCGGGAAGGTATTTATAGGGAGGATTATGCGAGCGTTGGAAAAAAATTGTTTTCTGGCACTATCTCCGACTGGTATAGCTACTGCAGGGAAGCGGTAGTTATGTTTCAGGTAGACCACCAAGAAGTCAAAGGGAAGATTGGTGGTCCAGGTAAGGTAGTGCAGATTGACGAAAGTAAATTCGGGAAACGCAAATACAACAAAGGTAATAATAATAATTTATATATAATGCCATTATGTTTATTCAAATACTTTTCTTTTTTTTCAGGAAGACGCGTAGAAGGGTATTGGGTGCTGGGAATGATAGAAGATGGCAGTGAGGACCTCAGACTGGAGGTATGCCCTGACAATGTACGTTCCGCTGAGGCCCTCATCCCTCTTATTCGTAAGTATGTACACGAAGGACCGATTTTTGGCGCGCATATGAATGCCTCCCTGAGTATAGTTACATCCATGAAAAGGTTAACCATAGTGACCCTGGCAATCCATTCATCGCCGAGGATGGCACACACACCCAAAGAATCGAATCTCATTGGCGTGTAGTGAAGAGATTTTTTTATAAGGATAATTATAATAATCCGGCAAACTTTGCTGATGTAATAGTAGAATTTTTATGGAGGCGGGAAATACAAACAAAAAAGACAGACCCATTTATTTCGTTACTGGGTGTTATTAATTATGTGTATAACACGAAATAAAAAACTCCATACAAATGAAAACCCAATTTTATTATTAAGGGGGTCTTGTATAAATGGTTGGTTGGGTTATCGTGGTACTTCAACTACTTTTATGCATTATTACCGATACATATACAATTTTTAATTTTCAGTGTTTTTATTATTTAAGTAAAGTGGATTTCCACTTCAATTCATTGAAATAATAAAAAATAATAAACATAGAGTCACTCTATGCGTAAAAATACATAAATTTTATAATAATTAGTGAAAATTGTATGGAAAAACTACGATTTTACACCATTTTCAGGAGGCTGCCCTAGAGCCCCCCGTGGTCCTAGGAGGGGAAGGGTGCTATTATTCAAAAGCTCCATTAATTACCTTTCAAATGAGGGGGGGCCCCTTCCCCTTTGCGCAAAACCTCTTCAAAAAGGGATACTGGAACGACCATTCCCCATTTTATCTTAATGCGAGTTGATGAGCAATATTTTTAGAAGCAAAATGACAGGTGAGCCAATATTTAATCGCAAGTTATGTGGTGGCATTCGTATGTTAATCCGGCGATTTCAAAAGATTCTACAGAATATTTGACTGCTTCATCGGGATCAGTAACACTGTCGTTCAATGTTTTGCAGCTAAAATACAGGCAGCTCGTTCACGAAGCCACGCATGATTATTATAAATCAAAAACAATTATATGAAGCATTAAAGTTTTTTGGCATAGCCAAATTAGTTTAGTATATTAACCCTCTAACAGGCAAAACTAAAATCGTGGAGAGAAAAGATTGGGAATTTTTTTCTAGGGTAATTAGGTTCCATAAATCTCAAAAATATCATCATATGATTTGTTTTAATTTTTTTGTGCTCGCAGGTGAGAATAATCTAAAGCCCGCCACAGAGCAGCCTTGCCGTAGTTTCGTAGTTGAGCAGCATAAATTTAGTTTACATTTGGAACAAAAACACTACGTTTCTGAACTTAGGCACAGTTTGCATTTTCTTTTTCCACCATCTTTAGGAAGCCAAATGGGAAAGTGATCATCCTGATCAAAGCGGACATCCACGACTGGATGTTCTGCTCTTTTCCCTACATTAAGTTTCTTTCCTACGGGTGTTTATGGTGTGAAACTTGGTCGACCAGCAGGACGATTAAGTTTGTAAGCGACAAGACCAGCAGCAATTTCTTCACGGAACTCGGGTAACTTTAACAGCTTGACATCTTGTGCAGATAGATTTGTTGTTGCAATTTTCTAAATGAAGACGTCGCACATAGGAGAATTTTCCTTCAAAAACCGGAAAAAATGAAAATTACAAACTTCAACGATGTTACTCAAAATGGATTTTGAACCGAACGCACGTGCTTATTCGCGAAACTCTCTATTGTTCTCGAAATTGCAAGTGGTTTTTTGTGTTGCGCGAAGTAAATTCTGGAAAATATTTTTTTATTGATTCTGGACAACATGGTATGTATTTAAAATTAATGATACAAAGATTAATTTAGTTAATCTATTATTTTGTTTTTTTTCCGAAAAAAACAAACTTAGTAAATTACAATTATATTAAAAATATAAAGATTTTAGAACTTATAGGTGATTTTATGCTGTATATATCCGCCAATATTTGGGCCAACTCAATGAAAATTGCAGAACATGTTTTATTCATAACAGTGTTTCTTTGCGTTTAAAATAGATAAGATTGCGCGAAAACTTGAAAACCACGTACTCTATTGAGTATCCTCTTTCTTCGTTCTTTACAACCTTATCCAAGGGAAGCTTGCATTTTGGTATTCGAATCGCTCGTATCGTGCCCAAGCTGTAGATGACCCTTGCGCGTAAATATACCAACGAAGGTAGCCATGTATAGAAATTGTCGAAGTAGAGAATGTGATGAGCAAAATCAGGTATTGTTTGTGATAGTCGTACAACTACATTTGCAGTACTTCCAAGATCCGTCTGACCAGGTAAAATGATGTTATCGCCAGCGCCGTATAGACTTAGAAGCGATACGCAAATCCAGTGGAGTTACACAAGACGAACAATTTTATACCCCACTTGTGTGGCTTATTTGGCATATACTGCCGAAGATGATGTTTTAATTTTGTGCTACACTTTTGCCCATCGACGCAAAGACGAGCTGGTTTTGGAACAGAATCGAACCGTTTGTTGAGTTCATTTGACAATTTTCGGATTCGAAACAATGGATCATATCCCGGTTTACCCTTTTCAATCCTCTCGCTTTCATCTCTAAAAGACAAAGATCTTTTTATCGCCAAAACCTGTTTTACAGTCATTGATTCTTGAATTGGAGTGAAAGCATTTTTACACCAATAGCTCTCCAAATGCGGATAACGGTAAACGGACATATAAATGAGTACGTCAATGTATTTAAAAATTCCTTCAGCGTCAATCTTAAACTGGCTTTTGACGTTTTAAGAATAAGCTGCTCCATTTCTTTCTCCCGCAATCAATAGAACTAGTTCTTTTGTAAAAGAAATAACAGAACATTTCCACCGATGTGTCAATCTTTATGATACGCGGCGGTAAGCTAGAGTTGCCGTGGAAGCCTAAACCTGTAAAAATACCAGAAGAGGGAATGATTAAGGGACCAGTAGTTTCCACGGTTGGTAATGGAGATCGGGTTCTTTTTTTGCTTTGAAATATATTGCTGTCAATGATCTTGCTACGGTAGAGGAAGATTATTCAGGTATTTTAGTAAGCTTTGATGATCCTACAGGTATATCAACAATTGAACTTATATTCAAGGACCTATCGGTGAATTGTATAAATGAATCTGTGGTTTCATTCATTTCCCGAATACACGCTGAAATAGCATGTTCATCTTCCGGAGAGATTCATCGCGGTCGTCCAATTCATCCTCACTGTTAAAATCGCTATCATCCTCGTCTATTTCATGATTCCATTAACTGGAGCAACTCTTCAACACTAAGTTTACTTAAATTCAATTTCCTGCCATTTCTGTGCTCCATTTCTTAAAAAAAATAAAAATATAAAAATACATATTAGCAACCAAAGAAATACCTAAGAAAAATTTCGCGTAAACAGGCAAGGACGCCCTGAGGCGGTCTTCGTGTTTGTGTTCTTAAAACTCAAACTACTTTTCATTTTTTATTAGAAACTGTGTATATTAACTTAAAATAAATTAACTTACTTAATCAAAAAAAAAAATTCTTCCGTATGAATATAGATGTATTATCTAACGGTTCTTATAATAGTTGTAGACAACAAAAAAATTTTTTAGGAATTTGTGACAATTTATTAAAGGCCGCCTCAGGACGCTCTTGCCTGTTAGAGGGTCAAGGGGCTATAACAGTGTGACGCATGAAAAATTAGGCTAGGTTCGTGAATTTTTTTCAAAGAAAGTACTAGATTGAGGTTCTATGGATGTAATAAAATATATTTTTATACATATATTAAAATTTCTTTTTTTTTTACAAAAATATTGAAAAATAACGGAGCTATGTGCAGTCTGCGGAAGTGCCGAAAAAAAAGGTGCCTCAACTGCTGGCATGATTCCGGTCGCATGAGTAGCTGAAACAAAAAAATTTAAAATGTTTATTAAACTTAAATATATTTTCTATACAATGAACTACGATGTTTGAAAAATATCAAAAATTAAGAAAATGGCGTAATTTTGAAAAAAAAATTGTTTTTTTACGAAAAAAAAGGTCGTTTTTTTAATGCCAAATTGACAATTTTCAACCAATCAAAAAGATCGTTGTCTATTGTATAGCAAATGTATTCAACTATATCCAGTTTTAATTTGAAGTTGATCGGTCAATTTCTCGTTGAGTTATAATGTCAGCAATTTTGAAAAATGTCGTTTCGAGAAAAACGCGTTTAAAGTTTCACTTTGTATATGTTTTGCACCTCTGAGCGGTCGCTATTTAGAACGCTGCCAGTCAAAAACTATTTAAAATACGACCTCGCAGGATATTTTTGAATATAGAAGCTATCGAAAAAGCAAAAAAAATATGGTAAAATATTACTTCAATTGCACATTAAATTTGCACTAATTGCATCCAAATATAATATTTCAGTACACATATGATTGTTATAATACTTACATATGTACATGGATGCGAAGTTTTAATTATTATCCTGATCAATTGGTTTTTGCCTGGTAGCGAGGCTGCGTTGTAGGTATCAACCATTTCATATTGAAATTTACGTAAATTATCTCATTGTCCGTGCGTTTATCACAAATCCATATGAAGTTCCAAATCTGTAATTTGACATCCACAAATGTAAATAAAGAGAGAATACCTTTCAGAATTTTCTCGCCGATTGCAACCAAACTTAGCCCTTCCTTCTTCTTCTTCTTAATTGGCGTAGATACCGCTTACGCGATTATAGCCGAGTTAACAGTCGTTTCTTATTTTCGCTACGTGGCGCCAATTGGATATTCCAAGCGAAGCCAGGTCCTTCTCCACTTGGTCCTTCCAACGGAGTGGAGGTCTTCCTCTTCCTCTGCTTCCCCCGGCGGGTATTGCGTCGAATACTTTCAGAGCTGGAGTGTTTTCATCCATCCGGACAACATGACCTAGCCAGCGTAGCCGTTGTCTTTTAATTCGCTGAACTATGTCAATGTCGTCATATATCTCGTACAGCTCATCGTTCCATCGAATGCGATATTCGCCGTGGCCAATGCGCAAAGGACCAAAAATCTTTCGCAGAATTTTTCTCTCGAAAACTCGTAACGTCGACTCATCGGTTGCCGTCATCGCCCAAGACTCCGCACCATATAGCAGGACGGGAATTATGAGCGACTTATAGAGTTTAGCTTTTGTTCGTCGAGAGAGGACTTTACTTTTCAATTGCCTACTCATTCCGAAGTAGCACCTGTTGGCAAGAGCAATCCTGCGTTGGATATCCAGGCTGACATTGTTGGTGGTGTTAATACTGGTTCCTAAATAGACGAAATTATCTACAACTTCAAAGGTATGACTGTCAACAGTGACGTGAGAGCCAAGTCGCGAGTGCGACGACTGTTTGTTTGATGACTGGAGATATTTCGTCTTGCCCTCGTTCACTGCCAGACCCATTTGCTCCGTTTCCTTATCCAGTCTGGAGAAAGCAGAACAAACGGCGTGTTTGATGAGGACAATGATATCAATAATCATCGGCGTACGCCAGCAGCTGTACACTCTTATAGAAGATGGTACCTTCTCTATTTAGTTCTGCAGCTCGAACTATTTATTATTTATTTAACCCTTCCTTACTTGTTATATATAAGATATACTCTATATAACTTATAAACTGACCGACATTTTCAACATAAGGTTTATAGAAAAACGAAAATCATTATACCTAGTATTTGGGAGTAGGGGTAGTACTGAGCCGAAATTATCTATTAGGCCAATTCAGAATCTTGTGCATCTGAGTCTGCAAAATTATGCAATTGCAAATATTTACCATCAACAGTGAACGTCTCTTTTGTGATTTCTGTGCAACCCTTGCAAATACCATTAATTCACAGCTGATCGGTGAAGAAAAATATTGATGGTAAACAAAATTTTCGCACAAATTGGAAAACCTGCTCAAAAAAATGTTTAGAGAAAAATTAACTGACGCTTTAATTGATGAAGCTGCTGAAGAAATTATGGATATTGAATTTAAGAAATATTTCATTTAACAACAATTTTCTTCTAAAAATCGAAAGTGATGATGACGCACTGGATGCAGTGTTAGATGAATTGTCTGACAATATAGTATCTATATCTGTTGTTATGGAATGTCGGTGAGGAGTTTATAGCACTATACCTAAGTCAGACATTTGGCGCAATAATATTTTGACAACACTGGACGAAGACCGATTCCGCCAAATGTTAAGAGTAGATAGAGACCAATATAATATGCTGGTTGATTTAATAAAAACGATGAGGAATTCAACAAAGCGCACTCATGTGAGCAATCTTCTGTCGAATTGCAATTAGCAATCACACTGTTTCGATTAGGTTCGTCGGGAGAAAGTGCAGCATATAGAAAAATAGCGACAATTTTTGGAGTGGGAGATGGCGAAACTATATCGATAATAATCAAAAAGAATCTTTAGAGTGTTCTTGCGTCACCAATCTAAGTACATATATATATTGGCCCAAAGAGATTGTCCGATCGAAAATAGTATCGGATACCTTTGATGAGTTACCGTTTTGTATTGGATGTATTGATGGAACCGGCATTAAGTTAGCAGAATCGCCAAATGAAGCTCATACGACATACTTCTTCAGAAATCACATATATAATATTTTCAATAAAAGCACAATGATGCTCGTATATATCGAAATAGCTCACTCTTTCAGGAAAATTAGCAGTATTTTTCTTCACAGCAATGTATTTCTGGTTTCAGTTGGATAGAAACGCCCAAATTGCGTTTAATTTACGGCACAGTAAATACCGGGTTAGAGTAGAGCATTGTTTTGAGCTTTTGAATGAAAGATTTGGAAACATTAAGTAGCTAAGAATGCGTCTGTCTAACAAAAGAAACCATAAATTATGCTGCGTTTGATTTCTTGTCTGCTGTTTTCTTCACAACATTTCAATTAATAATGTTTTCACTTCGTTCGACGATGGTTCAGATCCATCAACTACTACGAAAGATTCTATTAAACCTGATGTCCATATTCCCAACAATGTTGGAGAAATTAAAAAATAAGCCATATACGCATTAATGTTTTCTTAAATGTATTTTAATTCACTTGTAAATTTTTAATTACATATATTTATACATAAAACTATTGGTTATTTTAATTTAAGTATTTAAAAAAGACAAACATGAAAAAAATAACGCTTTGAATAATAGAAGATAGTAAAACATCAATAACCGTATTAACTAAGTATCCATCTCAACAGTAATTGGAATTAAATATTTTAAAGTAAAAAGATAAATAAAGTACAGAGAAATAAATTAAGATAAATAAATAAAGATAAATAAAGTACAGACAAATTACTGTTGAGAGGAATATTTATATTTCATCTCAATTTCGAACTTTTGCAAGCGTTCCTCCTTTTCGATTTGAAGTTTTTTCAATCTTTCATCCTTTTCCAATTCCAAAACTTTTAATTCCAATTCACGGTTCTTGAATCGCTTTACCTCTTTTAATTTCTTCTTGCAATCTTCTCATTCAAAGCGTGATCTTTTTCATGTTTTTCTTTTTCCCCAGTCCATTTTCATTTTAAACATTTCCCTACGCTCGACTTGAAAAGCAACAAGATTTGCAGCAGATGATTTTGGGACATGTTTTTTTAATTTTTTTCGCGAAATCTTATGCTTTTTCAGGAACAATTACTTCACTTACATTGCACTTGTGGAGTTCCTAATGGAAAATAGAAGTTTCGAGGTTTGTCATTTTAATTTAAAAAACCAAAACAAAGTCAAATAATTTTTTTTTTTAAAGAAACCAACGGCTCAAAGCTTTTATGGTCGTTTCATCGAAGACACGCAGCTGATGGTAGGATGGAAAATAGTGCTCGCAAAAGTACGCAACATGCGCACTAATTATAACAAAGCAAAAGAGTGGGAAGGGTCGACAGGTGCAGGAAGTATGGAGGGCGACACAATAAAAAGTAAATTCTTTTAAGGAAATCTCTTTTTTTTTAATTTAAGTTGGACGATATTTTCGGCAGCAGATTAAATTGTTCTGCAGTAGTGGAAGACAGTTTGGTGACGCATTTAGAAAGCGATTCTACAAGTCCATCGGGAGCAGAATGTGTGGTTTAAGCGAGCTGAAGAATTACAAAGTCCTGCGTTGAACGACAATGTGTGCACTCGAAGGCAGAAAGGAATATATTCCAAAACTGCCTTGTCAGAAATAAGGAAGCAAAAGCTTAAGATGGATGTTGCAGCAAGGGAAAGCGAAATGTCAATCAAAGAAAAGGAATTAGAGTTATAAGAAAAACAAATAGAATTAAAAACAAGTAAGGAAGGGCTAAGTTCGGGTGTCACCGAACATTTTATACTCTCGCATGGTAAAGTGATAATCGAGATTTCATTATCCGTCATTTACATATTTTTCAAATACCGTATTTATGTATGTAAAGTTTTATTCCGCTTTCGTCCTTGGTTCCTAATGTATATATTATACAGAGAAGGCATCAGATGGAATTCAAAATAGCTTTATATTGGAAGAAGGCGTGGTTGTGAACCAATTTCACCTATATTTCGTACATGTCATCAGGGTGTTAAGAAAATATTATATACCGAATTTCATTGAAATCGGTCTAGTAGCTCCTGAGATATGGTTCTTGGTCCATAAGTGGGCGGCGCCACGCCCATTTTCAATTTTTAAAAGAAGCCTGGGTGCAGCTTCCTTCTGCCATTTCTTCCGTAAAATTTTGTGTTTCTGACGTTTTTTGTTAGTCGGTTAACGCATTTTTAGTGATTTTCAACATAACCTTTGTATGGGAGGTGGGCGTGGTTATTATCCGATTTCTTCCATTTTTTGAACTGTATATGGAAATACCTGAAGAAAACGACTCTGTAGACTTTGGTTGACATAGCTATAGTAGTTTCCGAGATATGTACAAAAAACTTAGTAGGGGGCAGGGCCACGCCCACTTTTCCAAAACAATAGCGTCCAAATATGCCCCTCTAATGCGATCCTTTGTGCCAAATTTCATTTTAATATCTTTATTTATGGCTTAGTTATGACACTTTATAGGTTTTCGGTTTCCGCCATTTTGTGGGCGTGGCAGTGGGCCGATTTTGCCCATCTTCGCACTTAACCTTCTTATGGAGCCAAGTTTCATCATGATATCTCAATTTTTACTCAAGTTACAGCTTGCACGGACGGACGGACAGACGGACGGACGGACAGACAGACATCCGGATTTCGACTCTACTCGTCGCCCTGATCACTTTGGTATATATAACCCTATATCTGACTCTTTTAGTTTTAGGACTTACAAACACCCGTTATGTGAACAAAACTATAATACTCTCGTTAGCAGCATTGTTGCGAGAGTATAAAAATCATGCATATTTATTAACTTGTATGATTAAAGAACAAATGCATAAGTATTAAATATTTTGATTTTGTATATAACGAAGCAAGCAATTTCTCATATTATTTTCTGACGATAAAGGGAATTAAGGCATCAAAATTTCATTGCTGTTTTCATTATCTATATCGAAACTGATTAACATGTTGTGAAGAATACAACACACCATAATCCAGTCATTGCATTCCTTCTTATTTGACGTTGAAAGCATTCTAAATTTAAGCTCCTTTAAACTACCAAATTTCTCTTTCAAAAGACCAAAACAATTCTCAATTCGTACACGGTATTTGGAAAAATACGCATTGAATAAATCCCTTTCTTCTTTTCTATGTTCAACACTGTTTTGCCGGAAGGGCGTTATTAAATATGGTTTCAGTGGATAGGCACTATCTCCCGCGACCCACTGTGATGTCGACAAGAATCGTTCCGGATGCTTTGCTAGTGAACAATTTGAAAATATTTTCGCGTCATGTACACTGCCTGGGTAACCAATCGTCACCTGTCTTATGCGCAATTTATAGTCACAAATCGCTTGTAGTTTTACAGAATATTGACGTTTACGCGAATAGTAAATTTCATGCTGCATAACTGGTGCTTCAGCTAATTTTATTTCGGAACCATCGATGTAACCCACACACCCTGTCATTTCTTTCGCAGTTGCGGACACAATTCCCAGTCCTTCTCTTTCATTGGGCCAGTATAAAAACTCATTTTTTAATCGCAATTTGGGTTTAAAAATTCGTTGCGTTACATTTTTAATAGTGCCCTGATCACCCATACCAAATAAGGAAGCCACTTTGCGAACAGATTGTCCATCGCCGGAAGATCTCAACCGATACAGCACTATTTTGAGTTGCAATTCGATTGGAAGTTGTGAAGGACTTGAACTTGTCTTAAAAACAGCGTCATTTTTAATTAATTCTAAGATACGTTCGCATTCCTCCGGGCGAACACGAAGCATCTGATTGAATCTGCTTTCGTCAAGATTCCTTAGCACATTTCGCTGCCAACTGAAACATTTTGGTAAGCCGAAATGAACGCTTCTTCTGTTGCTCAGCAAACAGCTCATGCTGATCAAAAAACTTTTAATAGCTTCGTCTTCATCGTCACCTGGCAAAGTATAAATATTTGTATTAAATGAAGAAATGTATGCAAATACTCACTTGATTCAACTCCTAATAGAGCCAATGCATGATTTTCACATAAAGAAGCTATAATTTTATTTTTCTGACTTTCTCGTGGCATTTCTGTCTTCTTTTCATTTTTTCACTATCAGCTGATTAAGTGTAGAAATATGACAAAATATGACATACAATAGTTAAGGGTGCTTACAAGTGTCGTATTTTTTAAGAATATTAAAATATGACATAAGACATACAACAAAGCTTGTGAATTGCCTAAATGTCAATTGGAGATACAATTTCTTCGCCGATATCAGAGAAAGTGATTACCAGTATTTCGCTGGGCGCGTTTACGTTCATTATGGACGTACTGCCACTATCAACCACTTCAAAAGGTAACACTTTGCCTGAAATATAAACATTAGACAAAATTTTGTCGCATTCATTACGCTTACCTTCAACACTCAACGCCCCGGCATCAGACTCAAGAAGGCCTGCTCCTGTTGACATTCACCAATCGTTTGCTCTTTTGTATGAAGCCTTCAGGTGCCGCACTTTCCACCATATTAGATCCCACGTGGCGTCTATTTTCGTTCTCTCAATTAATTTTTTATAAAAAATTTAGCCGTTGGTGCCTATTAAAATTAAAATTATTGTTAAATAGATTGTTGAATAAGTGCTCACAGCAAAAATTTCACTTACCTCTACTTCTGGAGCTTATTGCAAGAAATCCAGTATACTCTGGATTTCTTTTTCGCTCCACTTTTTGTTGGGTATTTCACGTTTTATTCTTTTTTTGCTTAAACCGATTTGCTCCATTTCTTTTATTTGTTTGTTTTTATTTTTGATAACAGCTGATAATTTGCAAACCAGTGTTGTAAATAATACAATGGCGTTTTAGTGTTGCTTCTTTGCAAGGGTGTAACAGGTGCATCGCTGTACATTTCGTTAGTGTAAAAGCAAAAATATGCTCGCTAATTTGCAATTGCTAAAATGCAAGACCATTTGCCCCAGATTCTGAATTGCCCTATTAATAATATTATCTGCCACATATTAAAAAATTGTTTCCAGGGTTTCATTAAGGAAATTGGCAAAGTCAGCCATAGTTATAAAGGGGCTATTTCAAGTTTTCGCCCATTTTATTTATTTCAGGCACAAATATGTACTGTTATGAGTAAAACACGTTCTGTACTTTTAATTGAGATAACTCAAATATTTGTCGATATATCCAGTATAAAGTCATCTGGAAGTTCGAAAATCATTATATTGGATACCATATACCATATGAGAGCTCAGAAAAGTATTGACCCGATTCAACCCATTCAGCCCTATTGTCAGGAAAGGGTTCCCTCTGAATTTCAATTGCATAATTCCCGCAAAGACCGATATTTCAAAAGTTAACTATAAACACAGGGTTTTGGCCAATTTTTGGTGATAAGCTGGCATACTTAAGCGAAATTATTCGTCCGAAATTGTATTCCGTTATTATAATTACTTCTTTATTTGTGTACTGGAACGTGAAAAATCAATTGGATATCTGAATTTTTACTCAAGTTACAGCTTGCACGGACGGACGGACAGACACAGCCGCCCGGATTTCGACTTTTCTCGTCATCCTAATAATTTATTTATGCCCTTTATGTATTTCGCTTAGTTTACATAAAACCATTAGGTGAACGAAACTATAATAGGTACTCTATTGCAACAGTTTGCAAAAGTATAAAAAGTAAATTCTATAACAATTGTAAAGAACCGTATCCAGTACATCTGAAAATTTTGCTGAATGATTTCCGGGAACTTCTACCTGATTTGGCCAGTCTTTTGTCACTCGCTAGAAAATAAATCGAGTAAAAGAGGTTTGTATATATTTGTTTAGTATACCATGTGTACATACAAATATATTTCAGTTCCACTTTTACAGTTATATGCAAGTGTACGCGCGACTGTTTCTTCCCAGCGCTCTTTCGTTTACTTAATTTTGAGAAACTTGCCGCAATATCGAAATCTGCGCACTGAAATTATTACTCCAGCTGTTTGCATTTTTTTTTTCATTTTTGTTTCTTTGCAACAACAACCATTTTTTCCATATCACATAGGCATTCATGTGAAAATAAGTTGACTAAATAAGAGCAGACAACTGTATATACATACAAGGTCTGTCGCAAAAGAAACAGAACTTTTTAAATATAACTGTTTCTGGTGGCGCCACCTATTGGTGGGTATTAGAAAAAAAAGTTTGATCACTTGTTGATATTTCGTAAAAATTTTAAGACAATTGGATCTCTACAATCGATGTTATCGATCAAAAAGTGACAACAGCTTTTGGTCATCGGTCGTAAAATGCAAAGAGCAAATATTAAATTTTGTTTTAAACTTGGGGCAACGTTTACTGAAACAATTGAAATGATGAAAAAAGTTTGTGGTGATCAGTGCCTATCCCGTAGTAATGTGCATGAGTGGTTTGGTTTCTGTGACGATCAGAAGTCGGTCGTCTTCAGAAGTCAAAAATAAAGACAATGCTGATTTGTTTTTACGATTCCGAGGTTATTTACACCGAGAGTTCGTCCCACCTGGCCAAACGATTAATGCTGTGTTTTACCTTGGTGTTATGAAGCGTCTTTTGTCACGCATTCGTCGTGCGCGACCACAATACCGTGAGGCAGCCTGTTGCACGATAATGCGCCGTGCCGTGCACTCCATATTAACCATTAATCACTCACCCTACTCACCTGATCTGGCACCCTGTGATTTTTACCTATTTGGAAAACTTTATTTGCCCATGAAAGGACACTGGTTTCAGGACATTTCAGCTATCCAAAAGGCGACGACCGATATTCTCAAGATCATTCTGAAAAATGACCCTAAACACTCATTTGAAATGCTAATTGACCGGGCTAAACGCTGTATCGAAGCACAAGGAAACTACTTTAAATAAAAAAATATAACTTTTGAAAAATATTAATTTTTTGTTGTTTTTTTTAACAGTCCTGTTTCTTTTGTGACATACCTGTTATGTACTATTAAGATTCAAAAAAAATTTTTTTTTGGTTTGGTACTCGGAAAAATAGGTTCCTAAACACCTCTAAGAAAGCCTCTCCAAGCATGAGTTCTTAACTGTAACGTGAAGGTCCTCCTACATACAGTTTTCTATTTTTTCTTATTATCTGATAGAAAAATTTATATCTCGCTTCCAACCACTTGAAAAAATATCTTGTTTCTTAGGTTTTGTAGGAAATTGAATGCTCTACAAAAAAGCTTTCATACGATTTTTTCGTATACCCAACCGCTTAAAAGATATTAACAGTTAAAGTTTAATTATTTTTGGGAAATATTTTTATTTTTTATGAATTTTATAACTTAGATGTGTATAGGAACCTATTTTTCATAGTACCAAACGAAAAAAAAAATTGTTTTTTGATCCACCTTAATAGGTATGCATTGATGTTTGACGATGAATATCTCGTAAACGCTTAACTTAATCGAAAAATCATAACAGACCTTTTTTGTGGAGCATTAAATTTCCTACAAAATCTAAGGAACAAGATATTTTTTTAAATAGTTGGAAGCGAGATATAAATTTTTCTATCTGATAATAAGAAAAAATAGAAAACTGTATGTAGGAGGACCTTCCCGTTACAATTAAGAACTCATGCTTTGAGAGGCTTTCTTAGAGGTGTCTAGGAACCTATTTTTCCGAGTACCAAACGAAAAAAGAAATATTTTTTTTGAATCACCCTAATATGTACATACATATATACATATGTACATAAATTGTAAATTCTCGTCGAGCTCCACTTTATTTCATTTGCCGCATTAGTAACTGAACATGCACACAATCGATGCGCTCAAAGTATTGCCCTTAGCTAACATTATGGTTGCGTATATACCGTTGTATAGGTCGTGCATAAGTACCTTCGTGGGGCTAATTTGAAAAAATAACATAATAATCAAAAGAAACGGCATAAAGTTGGAAGTTTACTCTTGCCTTATCAATGCATGTGTTTGCGTAGATAAGCAATCTAAATATTTTTCGATATCCTTTTAATCCACCTGCCCAGCAGGCAGCTTTGCGCTGTGGTAGCTATTGAGGAATATTTTTGGTAACCAAAAATATACATATGAAAGAAGTAAGGAAACAGTAAATTCGAGTAAAAACTTTCAAGTTACCTCCACCGTGTTTTACCGTCTTTGTAGTGTACCGAGGAAGGTCCAATCAAATTAATTTTTGTCTCATCAGAAAACAAGATTCTTTTCCAGAAATCTACGCCTTTGCATGTATGGGCGTTTACAAATGACAATCGTGCTTTAATATTTTTCTGCGACAGTAGTGGTTTTTTTCTGCTGACGCGCCCATATAAATCATTTTCATTAAGTCGTCTTCTTATAAGCCTGCTTGATACATTCAAGCCAAATTCTTCATTTATTTCCGCCGCGATTGTTCGAGAGGACTTGAAAGGATCAAGCTTACTCTTTTTGACAATTACTTTGTCCGCATGGGCTGTTGTTTTTCGTGGGGGCATCTTTCGCATTTTCTTCCTAATTAGCATATTTGGGTCTGCACTAATACATTTGATGTCGTTATACACCATCTTTCTAGAAGAAGCTAGAATTTCTGCAATTTTGGTTTGTTTTTTTTCCTCTTCGATAAAGGTCCCAAATATTTTTTTTTTCAAGTGAGCAGTGAGGTCCTCTACCTATTTTCTTCCACAATACCGATTTTAACGAAAGACATTATATTTTTAAATGCAATTAAAAAGAATTTATTGAAAGCACTAAACAGTAACTGTCTTAGTTGACGGTGAAAACAAAACTGCGCTATTTTGGTGTCCAACGGAATAAGTAGTATGCAGATTGAGTAAAATAAAGCAAAAACAAATAAACACAAGGATAACGGAATTTTTTAGTGGAGTTGTAAAAACAGAGAATAACAGCACAAGAATGGCATAAGAATATGTACGACTATCTCTTAATTTTTTATGGGATAACAATTAATATAATGCATACTAAAGATGCGCTATTTCTCTGTCCATAGCTGTATATAAAAATTGAAATCCGGTTGACTTTCCATCTGCCCGTATGTTCGTCCGCTCGTTAATGGGCGTAATCGGATCACTGCCACGCCCACAAATCGCCATTAACCGAAAACCTTTCAGACCTAGCTACATATAACAGTTGTGAGATCTGGTTTTAACAACAGTAAGCTACCTAAAAATTTATTTTTCATGTGTTAACCTGCAAGCAGTGATTGTGAGCACTGTTTTTCAATAGAACTGCAAAAAAAAACATTTGAATGATAAAAAGCGGATCACAGGCTTTGGTTTCAAAGAGTAATTTAGCAAGCTTAGACATGCGTCCACGTGGTGAGTGATTTTATTCTTTTTAAACATATAAAACTGAAATTATGATAGTGATTGAAGTTACAATAAGATTTCTCAAGCGATTGTGCTCATTTAAATTAATTTGCTGATAGTTATTATTAATTCGAGGGCAGTAAAACACAGATATCACAATTGTGTTATTCAGGCACAGAATACAGTTTCGTTGCATGCTCACAAATGTGTTATCTTCCCAATTTCTAGGAAGATTTTTCAATTTGGCCAACAGCGATGTCGTCAAAGAAGTCCTAGACATTTTAGATCAATCTGATGTAGACTTCAGTGATGATGATGACAATGCAGATGAAACTTGGACTCCGTTTAACGTAAACGCTGGTGGAGAAGAAAGCGATGAAAGTACAGATGACGATGAAGGGGATCCAGAAGCTCAACAATCAAACTTCGCGGGCCCAGCAGTCATACAACCGTCATCGAACGCTATACCTAAACCACCACCCAGGAGAGAAATTTGGAAAAATGCACCCTTTCCGAACACACAGCTTCCTATAAGTTATGGTTGCCAAAATCAAATAAGGGTGAAGACACCTTTAGAATACTTAAAGAATTATTTTTCGGAATACCACTATGAGAATGTGGTGAAACTTACCGAAAGGCAGCCAAATATATTTCGACAGGTTTTTTACTACAATACCACTCGTAGAATCGCTTTATCAAATGGATTATCCTGCAACAGGTACATACAATAATGGCAAACAGGATACCTAAATGTGTTAAATTCCCTCTGGATAAAGATATGAATCGAGGTGATATATGCCTATAACGTAGCTCTTGTGAAATGGAAGGATACAAAAGCGGTTATAGTTGCTTCAAGTAAATGTGGAAAGGACCCCGTTGGTGAAGTTGAGAAGTGGAATAGAAATCTGAAACGCCGGTTGCTCGTTGAAATACCTTCAGTAATTGAGAACTATAACATGCTTATGGGAGGGGTTGATTTGTGTGATCAAATGCTTGAATATTACAGAATAAAAATGAAGACAAAGAAAAGGACTGTCAAGGTGTTTTTTCACTTTCTTGATCTGGCAATCTATAACTCATGGATGGAATACAGAGGAGACTGCAAGATTTCCGGACTACCAAAGTCGAAAGTCAAGTAATTTTGAACTTTCAAAATAGAGCTTGGAACTGTACTAGCAGCTTACCTCGAAGCTCCTGATCAGGTTGAACCCTTTAAATTGCCGGAAGACTTTTACGGAACCAAATATCGACCTCATGATGCACCTGATGACATACGTTATGATCGCTCTGACCACTGGCCTTCTATTTCATATGATCCGCCGAGGGTTTGCCGCAATAAGTCGATCAAGACGCCAAAAATGTCTGGCAAAAAATATGGACTGTTTTGAAAAGTACCATACACGTAACTGACTAAAGTATATACAATTGCTTTCTATTTCTTAGTAACCTAACTTTCTTTTCTTTTATTCAAACGATTAAAGTTAAATGATTTTTATAAAATAATGAAGCATTTGAAAATTTTTACAGCTTATAACCTAGATACCACAAATGTGCGATGTTCTGTTTTTAAAAAAGAACACTTTGGAAGCGTTTTTCAGGTTAATTTTGGCATATATTTACAAAAAAAATTGTATTCCTAATGCGCAATTATTAAGAAAAATATCCCTAAGTCTGAAAGGGATAAAAGGCCATAACTAGGCACGAAATTAAGCTGTAAAACTTTAATTTGGTACAAAAAATCGAGATGGTATTAGAAAGTTTTATGGGAGTGGGCGTGAAAATTGGAAAATAGGCGTGGCACCGCACACTTTAACTTATAGAACAATTTTAAATTCCACTTAAATCGTTCGGTTTCCAGTACATTATTCAAGAAGCAATTAATATAACGGGATAAAAATTTTCATGAATAATATCTTTAGTGTGTGCCATCTTATGTCCAAAAATTGCTTCAATCCAATAAAAACAGTTCAAGCCACTAGGTACCGAATATTTAGACTCCGGTACCTACATATAGTTGACTCTTGATCGAAAATGCCGGTTAATGTGTGATATATATATATAACTGAAATTAAGGGATAATTCTTTTCTTATAATAGTGTGTCTTTGTGTCAAAAATGATTTGTATCCGACCAATACTTCTCTTAGCCCCCATATAACTTCCGGATGACTTTGTACCGCATATATACTTATATCCACCAATATTTTTTTTCAATATTTCTTTATATATTGGATCTGCTTGGAAAAGCCTAGCAATAATAATTCAAATCTTAAATCTATTTATTTAACTTTTTTGGTAGAACGTTGCTCTCTAGGAAGTTGGTAGATCACTTTTTTATATAAGTACGTGTTTGATTGCAGGAATTTACCAAAGCAATAGCCAGTGGGCTGGGAAGATCGCGAAGTTTAGAAATATATCTCATTCTCCTATCCTCTATTTCCTTCATTACCATAGGAATATCAGGATCTTTATGAAACCGTGACTGTTTTAAGCATTTTAGACTGGAACTTTTGTACAGTAAAATCGCGCAAAAGTTAACTCGCGGGAAAATTAAATCTTCGACTAAGTTGATCAATTTTGAGCGTCCACTTACGGTTCAAAAAAGTTAACTTTCGGTTAACCTTTTTGAGCTTATCTATTTCTTCAAACACGGGTTTTTTGGCAAAAAAACAATTGCTGTGTATTCCCCGAATTTCTACGTAAAAAATTATTGTCAGTGTCGTGAGGTACATACAGATTTTGACAGCTAATTAGAAACGCTCCCTTTTTTGTATGTGGCTTATTCCTAAAAGTCTTGCATTGTTCATGGTGCTCTATTTACTAATAAGTTCACTCTGTTTTATAGTTGTGAAGTTAAAGTTCTTTTTTTATTTTTATTAATAATATTACTGATTTAGAGTAAGTGTGTGTTTCAAAGTTGTGGTTTAAAATATATTAAAATATATTATTAGGTTGTCAAATATTTTTGCTCTTTATTCAATGCTTTATAAAAAGTGTTACAGTGATCGGATTTAGTTCAAATATGCGCCGTTTCTTTCGATAATTTGTTTCCATCTAGACGGCATCTTCATAATACCTCCCTCGTAGAAGCCCCCCTCCTTATATGCGAAGAACTGGGACAGCCACTTTTCACAAGCCTCTTTTGAGTTCAACTTTACACCAACAAGGGCGTTCGTCATGGATAGGTGGTATTCACTTGGCGCTATGTCCGGGCTATATGGTGGATGCGATAAAATCTCCCAAATGAGCTTCCTGGCGTTGTCCTGGTGGAACACTACACCCTTCCTGTTGACCAATTCTGGACGCTTCTGGTCGATCGCCTGCTTCAAGCGGTCCAGTTGTTCGCAGTAGATGTTAGAATTAAGCGTCTGGCCATATGGGAGCAGCTCATATTGGATGATTCCCTTCTAATCCCACCAAACACACAGCCTCATGGCCGTCAATCCCGGCTTGGCCACAGTTTGGGACGATTCACCGTATGTTATCCATTTTACGTCGCCAGTCACCATCCGCTTAAAAAATTGGTCGAGTTCGTTCCGTTTCAGCAGCATATCGCAGGCGTTGATTCGGTCCAGAAGGTTTTTTTGCGTCAAATCATGCTGCACCCAAACATCAAGCTTTTTTGTGTATCCAGCCTTCTGCAGATGATTTAAAATGGTTTGGTGACTAACTCCCATCTTCTGGGCGATGTCACGAGATGGCGCATGTCGGTCTAACTCGATTTTTTCCATGATTTAATCGGTATTCGTCGTCAGAGGTCTTTCGCCGTCTGGTTTTTCCATGGTGTCGTTTTCACTTTTCTGAATCGTCGAAACCATTCCTTCGCAGTTCAAAGTGATAAAGTACCATCCCCCAAAACACCATTAACCTCACGGAACGTTTCTCTAGCGGATTTGCCTTTAACGAAGGAAAACTTTAAAATAACGCGAATTTCGGCGTTAGTGAACTCCCTATTTACACCACTATAACTGTTGAACGCAATATCCAAACTAATCATGCATAGCGTAGTTTTGTAGGTTATGTCAAGACCTTTCGAAGATGTATAGTATTGCCAGACACGAGATTTGTAGCGCTTTATACATAGCTGCGAAATTCAGAAGACAAAAAGGCGTAAGGGAGATATTTGAACGCCTATTATTTATTCTGTTATGAGGAAGATTCAAAGCATACATACGTCTAAGTTGACGAAAAAGTTTTTAATGAAAATTCTATTAATGTTTTGGAGCGAGAATCGACCAGTCCAGACTTAAGCCCTATAGAACATCTCTAGGTGATGTTAAACGAGCCAAAAATATCCCAATAGAATGTTCTTTGTGATGAAATTAGAACGGAATGGCGAAGGGTCTTATAAAGAAAATTCGGAATCGATGTGAAGCAATATAAAAGTATAGTAAAAGAGATAACCAACAAAATACTAACTGAAAATAAGAAAGTTTTTATAACATAATTTTTTGTTGATAAAATATTTTCGTTTCTAATAAGTTGTCGCACTCAAAATCTTCAAAACAAAAAGGAATTTTAAACAAAAGTTTTATTATAAAATACAGTATAAATACGTGATTTATAGGAAAATAGCATCATTTACATCAAAATCGTTTCTAATTAGCCGTCAACCGCTGTACGTAGTTTGTCATGAGCGTTTAACTTGTGAGTTGCCTATAAATAGTGCGATAAAAAATTTCAACAAAGTAGAAAAAATCATTGCATTTGAAGAAAAATCGATGAAGGTATTGTTGGATTACTAGTAAAGTGGCCATCTCGAAAATAAAAAAAAAACGTCATGAAGTTTTGGAAGCAGTGGCAAACACACATGAAGTGGCAACCAAGAAAACCTTACATAAATCGGAATATCCCATCCTTGAGGCAAAGTTGTATAAGTGCTTCTTAAACCAATGATGGGGTAATTGTGCAATGAGTGGTTCAAATTTAAAGCAAGAGCCAAGCTCGAATTTGCCAAATTGCACCCTGGAAAACAATTTCGTGCAAGTGATGGATGTATAGCAAATTTCAAAAAACGATACGGTATTCGCCACTTAAAAAATTGTGGGGAAATCCTTTCAAGCGACAAGTCGGAAATAACACTTTTCGTTCATAATTTCCGAGCAAAAATTAATAAAATGGAAATTTCGGACATGCAGCTATATAACGCTTGATGAATCTGGATTATTTTATCGTTTTCAGCCCGATAAAACATTTGTCGCGTCAAACGAAAAGACGGTACCTGGCCGGAAAATAGCTAAGGATAGAATCACATTTATGTTGTGTGCGAACGCAGATGGTTCGCATAAGTTGAACTAATTGATAATTGGTAAATCCGCAAATCCTCGCTGCTTCAAGGGGCTTAAAAATCCATTGGACTATGCTAACTCGCAAAAGTCTTGAATGAATTCAGATGATATTGTTCCGCTGGTTCCATCATTCGTTTATGAAGCAGGCGAATTTATTTTTTTAACATTTTAATTTTTTAAGTGTGCCAAAATATTGTTTAGGTTTGCAAATTTTCTGCAGAATATAATTTACCAACAATGGCATTCTTGCTGATTGGCAACTGTACGTTCCGGTTGAGAATAATTTGAAAGGACAATCAATGCGGGATGCCATCTTACTGCTTAAATTAGCATGGGATGAATTATCAAGAGCTGTGCTTATAAAAGCTTGGAAAAATATAAAACAGTGGGACAATGATCAATACGACAGCGAAGACGAAATTACTTTGCTCACATTGATTAGATAAAATAGTTCTCACGATGATACATTTCGGGAGGTACAATCCATATTGTCCACGGTGGGTGGTGTTGACATCAGCAGTGAAGACATCAACAATTGGAACGAGGATCAAAACACGGAAGATGATGAAGATTTCGAAGTGTCTGACAATGAAGTTGAAGAACCAGTTATCGAGGAAGACATGCAACAACAGAAAGTGAGTTTTTCAGAAGTAGTTGATGTAAATCAGATATCACATCAAAATTGGCAGGAGCTATTACACAAAAGAAAAGAAACAAACAAGTCTTGACCGCTTCCTTAAACTCGCCCATAGAAATTAATATGTGCACATGTATGTACAATGAGGAAGAGGAAGACCTCCACTCCGTTGGAAGGACCAGGTGGAGAAGGACCTGGCTATGCTTGGAGTATCCAATTTACGCCACATTGCGAAAAGAAGAAACGACTAGCGTGCTGTTGTTAACTCGGCCATAATCGCATAAGTGGTGTCTACGCCAGTAAAGAAGAAAAAAGAGTCATGCAAATAAATTGAACGCATTATACACCAAAATTATGTTTATTTCCGTGTTTTATCCAATTCGAAACCCCTTTGGAAAAGCTAATATTTCGGAAGGATAAAACACCATTGGGACATTTTGGTTAACTTTTTCGCGATTCTATGTCATACATCCGAATCGGTTTTATGATTGCATTGCACAATAGGACTTTGTTGTTTAGGCCAAGTTTAATTTTTTAAGTCAATTTAAATTTGCTGCTCTTAACTCCATGCAAGTTAATTAATCGCTATATGTCTTCGCCACGTGAGCATTCAATCCAGGTGAATCCCAAGTAAGTTACTTCATTCGCTTGGGGTACTAGAACGTTGTTTATTTTAACTGTCCGACACGTTTCTGGTCTTAGCGAGAATGTAACATGCTTACATTTTTGCTCATTAATATTTATATGCCAGTTGGCTAGCTATTCTTCGACAAAAGTTAAGTGCTGCTTTAATGCTCTGATGAGGCTTTTGTTACGGCTTACTAGAGCTGTGTCATCCGCGAAAGTAGATGTCATTATGTTAATAGTTGTTAAAATATCAGCTGTATATATTATGTACAGAGTTGGGCCTAGCACGTTACCCTTATTGCTCGTTCTTCTGATATGAAGTCTGCTACTTTAACTATAAATTTCCTATTTCTTAAATATAACTCCAACGTTCTATGTAATTCGTAAGGTAAAATGTTTTTGATTTTCCATAGAAGGCCCTCATGCCAAGCCTTATTGAACGCCTGAGCTATATCTAGAAAAATAGCTGAACAGTACTCTCTGTGCTCGAATGCTTTTCTGATTTCGTTGGTAATTTTACAAGTATTTACTTGCTCTACAGTGCCATGTTTAGCACGAAAACCGAATTGTGCGTTGGTATTATATTATTTTCGCGGAGGAAAGGAATCATCTTTGATAGCAGCACTTTTTCAAATATTTTACAAATAAATGGTAAGAGAATTTTTGGTCTGTAGTAAGACGGCTGAGTTAAGTTTTTCCCAGGTTTATCTAATATGATGCGACTTTTTCCCCGAAGTTGGATAGTACATAAAACCAAGAATTGCATTAAAGAGCAGGGAGAGCAATATTTGGTAACTCAATTAGCATTTTTGGAGTAATATTATCGTGTCCTAGTGCCTTTTTTCGGATTTAGCCTTTTAATGATTCTAGTAACTTCAGAAGTGGAAGTCCTAATAGTCACAAGCGACTCTTTAGCGGTCTTGTGCAAAGTTGGCAACTTAAAGTTGTTCTTTGGGCAATTAGGTTGAAATACCTTTTCTAGGTAATTTGCAAAGCAATTTGCCTTTTCCTCATTACTACATGCCCAATTACCATTCAACTGTCTTAGAGGCATATTGGTTTAAAAGACTTTTGGCCATTCCAAAGGGAGTTTTCCTTGGCAAAATATGTCGCTCATAAATTAACTCTATAAGCAATAAAATATAAACAAGAATATAGCCATTACATTGTTAGTAAACTGAGAGTTTATTAGAGAATTTTAATAATTTAACGTTTTATGAACGTAGCCACTATAGATAAAAATTAATTTTTCTACTAGATGAAAAGTTTAATTTTCGAATGTTTTTAAACTTTAAACTATTTTGCTTATAATTATCTTTGACTAAAGCCGACTTTGTCAAAATAAAATTTGATTAATAGCTATAGTATATTTCAGACCCGAATCGGCCATAGAAACACCTTGTTTACTACAACTTTAGTAATTTCCAGCACAGAGTTTCACCTCTTAGTCTATTTGTTAGCTAAAAACTTCTATTATACACTCGAAGTGTAACCAACTTCAGTCCGTTCGCGCAGCTGTCGCAATGGAATCAGCTGTTTATAAATTTGCTGAATGACAGTTCGGAGTATTGTTCACAAGTGTACAAAAGCGTTTTGCCAAAAGTGAACGAAAAAAAAGTGTTCAGCGATGGAATATTTTATTTAGCAATTGTTCGTGAGCTCATACACCTTAATGTGAATAAAGTTTATCGCACCATCACTCGTTACAATGAGACTGGTAGCATCGAAAAACGCCACGGAGGTGGTCATCAAAAGACTGCAACGTCACGTGAGATGGTTCGGAAAGTGAAGAAGCGACTTGAGCGAAATCCACGATGAAGTGCCAATCAAATGGCTAAAGAACTGAAAATATCTGACCGAAGCATCCGACGCATATTGAAAAATGAGCTCAAGGTCAAGCCTTACAAGTTTCAAAAGTCCCATGATCTCACACCGAAGCAGCAACAAGTAAGACATGATTTTCTGACGAAAAATTGTTTTCAATTGAGCAATTCGTAAATTCTCAAAACGATAGGGTTTACTTGACCGACCGTTCATACGAGAAAATAAGTCATCGGTTGGTCACTAGGAGGCAACACTCGCCACAAATAATGGCGCTCTCCAATTGTTTTCATCGAGACTGGCGTCAAAGTAAATGCGACATATTATCGGGAAAGTGTTCTGGAGGCTGCTTGGAAGCCGTGGGCAAACAAGCATTTCGGTCGCAAACCATGGACGTTTCAACAAGACAACACCGTCTCACAAAGAGCGAGTGAACCAAGAATGGCTGAAAAACAACGTTCCGAACTTCATTACGACCACACAAGGGCCATTTTGGAGAGCAAGGTCCGAAGTAAAAAATACACCAGTCTCGAGATGCTGAAGAAAGCCATTGTCCGTGAGTGGGCCAAAATACCAGCAAGTCACATTCGGGCAGCTTGCGATTCGTTTTTTGACCATCTCAAGGCCACAGTTAAGGCAAAAGGTGGTCATATCGAGCAAAAGTGAATTGGTCCTGAATTTATGATTATTTTCACACATTTTGTACTTTAACATAAATAAATAAAAATTTTCCAAACCGCATTTATGGCTTGTTTAATTGGTTACACTTCGAGTGCCGGACCCTGTATAAAGTGATACGAATTTCCTCAACCCAATTTTAATGATTGTTTTTTAAAACCGGCGATATTACAAACAAGATTTAATCACTTTTTCCACATTCATAAATATTAAGTGTCACAGAATTCGAAAATAAATTACTTATACAACCACCGTGGGATAAGCCTCCTAAACAACGCGTATAAGGTTCTATCGAGCGTATTGTGTGAAAGATTAAAGCCCACCGTCAACAAACTGATTGGACCTTATCGTGTGGCTTTAGACATGGAAAATCAACAACCGACCAGATATTCACCATGCCCCAATTTTTGGAAAAAAGCCATTGAAAGGAGAATCGACAAGCACCACTTCTTCGTCGATTTCAAAGCTGCTTTCGACAGCACGAAAAGGAGCTGCCTGTATGCCGCGATGTATGAATTTGATATCCCCGCAAAACTAATATGGCAGTGTAAACTGACGTTGATCAACACCACAAGCTCCGTCAGGATCGGGAAGGATCTCTCCGAGCCGTTCGATACCAAACGAGGTCTCAGACAAGGCAACTCCCTATCGTGCGACTTCTTCAATCTGCTGCTGGAGAAATTAATTCGAGCTGCAGAACTTAATCGAACAAGTACAGTCTTTTATAAGAGTCTACAGCTGCTGGCGTATGCCGATGATATTGATATCATAATTGATATAGGCAATTGAGAAGTAAAGTCCTCTCTCGACGAACAAAAACCAAACTCTATAAGTCACTCATAATTCCCGTCCTGCTATATGGTGCAGAGGCTTGGACGATGACAACAACTGAGAGAAAATTTTTGCGAAAGATTTGTGGTCCTTTGCGCGTTGGCCACGACGAATATCGCATTCGATGGAATGATGAGCTGTACGAGATATACGACGACATTGACATAGTTCAGCGAATTAAAAGACAGCGGCTACGCTAGCTAGGTCATGTTGTCCGGATGGACGAAAACACTCCAGCTCTGAAAGTATTCGACGCCGTACTCGCCGGGGGAAGCAGAGGAAGAGGAAGACCTCCACTCCGTTGGAAGGACCAGGTGGAGAAGGACCTGGCTACGCTTAGAATATCCAATTGGCGCCACGTAGCGAAAAGAAGAAACGACTGGCGCGCTGTTGTTAACTCGGCTATAATCGCGTAAGCGGTGTCTACGCCAATTAAGAAGAAGACATGTACATATAGGCCATTCCTTTTCACTCATATGCGTAGTTGGTGGCACGCTTGTCGACCGATTGACATTAAAAGTAGCGACACATCAAACACATAGTGCGCAATGTCACCAAAAACCCGCAATCGCGTGCACCTCATAAATTTGTCACGACCTGACATACGACAAATGATGCGCTGAATTCAACAGAACAGCGTCGTCCAGAAAAGGTTAATACATAGCACAGAAAGAGTGATGAAGGTAAATAAATGTGGCCCACGATAAAGCCAAAAACAAACTATTGATGCCAACGCATTTGGCACATACGCATTTGCAAACGTTGAGGAGCAAATGCTGCTTTTTATTGAAGTTATGGGTTCACTTTCTTTCTACGAACTTCGTGTTTTTGCTCGTTTTTCTTTGTTTTTTTTGTCGCCGCTATTGTGTGGCATTTTGGAATTTATTACCCTCTAATGTAAAATCGGGATTGCGCGAAAAAGACTTAAACGACTCTCAACTTCTATCTTAAAAAGAGTTTGAAAAATGGAGCTACGATCGGGAGCAGAAGCAGCAGTTTGCTACATATAGGCGGAACCCGTAGACAAGTTTTTAATTAAGTAAAATGTCAGAGAACCTACAACGATGCACCACAACCCATTTCTATGGTTATCACGTGGCTGGCGCTGTGCTTACCTCTTGCAAGTGGTTGATATTGTCGTAGTTTTTAGTTTTTGTGTTATTGTTACTTCTGCTCCAGCCTACGAATTGTTACCATGACATTTGCTGAGTTAGTAAGCCATTACAGCAGCGGCGACTATCTGCAGCCATCTCAGTCCGACGTTCTAATTTATTTCCTCTCGATTTCTTCTGCATTGACATTATAATAAATCGATCGTTGTGCCAGGAGCTGCTAGTGGACCAGATTTGTGTGGGAAAAGGCTGTAAGTGAACTGATCAAGCCAACGATGGGAATTGAATGCAGGAGTGTTTTCTTTTATGTGGGCATCTTGTGTCTGGATTAAGAGAGCAAATAAATAACAGTTACAAAATAGAATTGAGGAAACCTCTCATTGAGTAGATTGAGCCTAGCCACTGGCGAAGCATGATTTCAATTAGAAGAAGAGCACTGAATCGCTAGACCTTACCATTGAATTTAAACAGGCAAAATAAATGCATTTAATTCTTATTAAAAGTTTTACAACTAAACATACTTGATGAGTATTTAACTCAGTAAGCATCAGTTACCTCCAACATACTACCAAAATGAGGTTCCATCATGTAATGATCGCTTGTGGTTCAATGCGGCTAACCTAAGTGGTTAAATGCTCAGAGAGCGAAATCACAACTGACTTGTTCCTGCCAGTTTCTGATTTAAATTTTATTTAAGATAAATTTTTTTTCCGAACTGATCGACTTCGAATGCAGGTGGGTATCTGCTGTTAACTTGTTGTAAACACGTGTTTGCGCACACATATCGAGGTACACGTACGCAGCGGCCAATAGCAACTGTGGTTAAGCAGAAGCCTTCCAATCTGAGGCTACCTTTGTTTACAAAGATCCACATACCACGGCAGCACTAGAGCCTGACATATTGCGCCAAGCAGTTAAAGTCGCGTTGTCGCAGTGAACTTGAGCGACATCATTGTGATGCGAATTAAAAATTTATGTTAATTTCGCGAGAAAAAATGCACTGAAACAATAAGCAAAATAAAAAGAACTGCAAACAGAAAAGAAAAAGGAAATCGCGCTGCAGTGACGAGCGAAGATGCCTGGTGGACTAGCTAGTGACGCGGTCGTAATAATGGTTCCATCGTGCTCGACCTTTGTTGCGAGCCACCGTCGGCCTTCTACAGATTTGTGTCAGAAGTAATATCAATAAAGAATGTTGCATATTAAACGGTGCCCCGCAATAAGCTGGGCATAGCGCAGACCAGTTACCATGTTCTCCACGATATTGCAACAACCGCTTGCTACTGCTGCTTATTACTTGTTGTTTGTTGACGGAGCATATTTTTTGAATGCAACTTTATTTACTCAATGTGCAGACCCGAAAACCTATTACGTTTTGTGTATTTTAGTGTCGTGATCCACACATAGGTGCAAGAATAGGAGCAGCCACCTCCGCTACAATCTACTTCAACTCACACTATCTACTTCAACTCACTGTGTCAAATATAAATGATTTTCTCCTACCTGAACTATGCAAGATTACTAGATTATAATTATGTATGTATGTTCATAGTCTTTTAGCGGAATTAAGGTTTTTGTTCGATATCATTATTGAAGTTGCATTCACAAAACCTCATTACCTCGTGCTGATGGTTTAGCTGAATGTTTATTTTTTGGTCTTTTGGGTTATTCGCTAAAATTTGACTTTTCACATTTCCGTTATTCTCGCACTACTGAATATTGGAGTGCCACATGTGTTGCAGTCAAGGTGTTTAGCCCGGTAGCCTGACAACTGGTTGTCGAGGGGACAAAGGGTTATATGTGCAATAGGTTCACGGTTCATAAGCACATTAGGATTTTTTATTCCCAGTTACGTAGATACTATTAGATATTTAAATATATTAGGAAATGTTTTAAATATTTATTTTTTATTCATTGAAAAAAAACAGTACTTGATTTTTCGAGTTTATTCCATATACACTTCTGTTAAACTGAGCTTTGATTTGAAGTAGAAAGTATGAGGAATAAAAAACTTACAACGTAATCATATTGTGGTGAAACTTGGCCCATCGCTGACATCCAAGAGAATTTGGAATTATAGATAGCGGAATCGGACTATAGTCATTAATGTATAAGCCTCCTAATAAGACACAAAGTTTTTATTTGGTACGACGAAAAATATGTTTAATGAAAGTCCCTCACAAGTTTTCGTTAACAGCATTTTGTGGTCGTGGCAATGGCCCGATTCCGCCCATCAACGATACCAACCCCCCATGGGTGCCAAGAAATACGTGTACCAAGTTTCCTCACTATAAATACCTCAATTTCTACTAAAGGTATTGGGTGCACGGACGGAATGACAGACACTCAGAACTTAATTCGTTCATATAACTCCTTATCTATGTATATCGGTAGTTTAAGGTGTTACAAACATCGGATATGTGAAAAACTATAATCCAAATATGTAATAGCAGCTACTTGTTATACTATAGTTGCCCGCTCTGAAAAAATCGCGTAAAATTTCGAAAGAAAAATTTCTCCAATAAAAAGTTTTCCATACAACAATTTGACTTCGATTGTTCAGTTTGTATGCCAGAGGTATTCTATATTGGTCCGACATCGACAACTTCGGGAAAATTAGCAGTTTCTAGACAGACAGATGTGTATAAATCGACTCAAATCGGCACGCTGATCACTTATATGGTACGAGTATAGTATACATATGATAATATATATTTTATAGGATTTTGAACGTTTCCTTCTTAGTTTTCCAAACATATCGCAATCTTAATATACTCTATTCAGGTTATAAATATAATTAACAAGTATGAAAACGCTAAGTTCCCCACACTTTATACTCTTGCAATTTGCAAGGATCAAAGCCGGCTATATAAAGGGTGCTCCACTTCGAGGTTCCCTACTTTTTTTAAAGAAAAAAACACAGAAACTTCAAATTTAATGGGGACTGTTTATTATCATTCGAAAGAACATTCTTCCGAATTTTTATACCCTGAACAGGGTATATTAAGTTTGTCACGAAGTTTGTAACACCCAGAAGGAAGCGTCGGAGACCCTATAAAGTATATATATATGTAAATGATCAGTATGTTGAGCTGAGTCGATTTAGCCATGTCCGTCTGTCTGTCTGTATATATACGAACTAGTCCCTCAGGTTTTAAGATATCACTTTGAAATCTTGCAAACGTTATTTTCTCTTTAAGAGGCTGCTCATTTGTCGGAACTGCCGATATCGGACCACTATAACATATAGCTGCCATTCAAACTGAACAATCGGAATTAAGTTCTTGTATGGAAAACTTTAACATTTGACAATGTATCTTCACAAAAGTTGGCACAGGTTATTTTCTAAGACAATAATGTAATATGCGAAGAAATTGTTCAGATCGGCTTACTATAGCATATAGCTGCCATACAAACTGAACGATCGGAATCTAGTGCTGGTATGGAAAACTTTTGCATTTGACAAGATATATTCACGAAATTTGATATAGATTATTTCCTAAGGCAACAATGTAATCTCCGATCGGTTAACTATAGCATATAGCTGCCATACAAACTGAACGATCGGAATCAAGTTCTTGTATGGAAAACTTTCTTATTTGACGTGGTATCTTCACGAAATTTGACATAGATTACTGCTTAAGGTAATAATATAATCTCCGAAAATATTGTTCACATCGGATTACTATAGCATATAGCTTCCATACTGAACACATAGTTACTAAAAGAAATACACCTGTGAAGGGTATATTAGCTTCGGTGCAGCCGATTTACATATCCCCACAGGAAAAAGTCTAGCGGTGTAATATCATATGATATTGGTGGCCAGTCGACCGACCCAAATCCTGAAATTATCTTCTCACCGAAGTGTTCTCTCAATAAATCAATTGTTTGACTCTTCGCAGAACATAAATGTTCTATTATTGGCGTTTTGACAATGACAGTAGACCGATTACACAAATTTATGCACTGGTCCTCCTTTTTTTGAATAGCAAGTTTGATTACGATATCTCAATTTTTACTCAAGTTACAGTTTGCCCATACAGACGAACTGGCAGGCTTTCGAATTTTTCCTCGTGTCGACTCCCTGATCCGTTACTATATATACATAATAAACTTAATATCTATCTAGATTTGTTTTGTGAACAAAACTATTATATTACAAAGCCAAATGGTATAAAAACTATAGTCATATGTGTCAAAAGAGCAAGTGTCATAAAGCAGAGGCGAATTTGTACTACAGAAATTTAGGAGGGAACTAACGGTAAAGGCCATCGATAGCAAACTAAATTTAAATGAAACAATAAACAATGACAGAAGGTAGAAGGTAGAAGGAATGCAGAGAAATCAAAAGTGCAATCGCCGTAGCATAAGACCGAGGCCTTGTCAACAGAACAGCCGTGCACCCATAATTTATTAACAAACAAATTTACTCTCTCTACCAAACTCCAAAGACGCATCACTATCAAGTGACTCAAATTTATCCATTAATAAACATACTTATGTATGTGCTCTCCTTGGCTGTAATATATGTACTTGTACTTATATCACAAAATAGGAATAAGGCTTAAATTAGTGAAATGGGTAAACATGGTTAAATGCCATTCAATGGATGATAAACTCGAAAGCCGCCTTACGCCGGCAAACAAGGCCAATCATTTCCATGCACGATCAACGATCGGGAGGGTCGCGATTACGCAGCTGTGCGTTTCCCATTATCGCTTAAGTCTTTACCATAAGTAGCTGGAAACTATGCATTTTGTTCTTGTACGAGTTGCCGTTGCACTTAAATTGAGATCGCTTCAAAAGAACACTTAAGAACAGTTCGTAGAGCAGCGCTTTGTGCGTTCCCTTATATCTATTCCCCATTCCTCTTTTGTCTCTTCACCTCCTTTGTAGGTCGAAACAATTGCAGAAATTAGAAAAACTAAGTGGAATTTAGTCTTTCTAGTAATAATGGCCAAATAGTATGCATTCCGTTCCGCTGTTTATAGCCTTGACGGTAGCGTTAATCCGGATAAACTGCGCACTCCCTCAGTTCCAGATTTGTAGGTGACAGACGGCGGGTTTGAAACTCTCGTAAACAGCTGATTGTCATTTTTTCAATGAAAATGGATAGAAGATAAACATTGCGGTTGTTAACCGACAAATTTTTACAAAACCATTTTTATAACAAAAACATATCAACACGTTATTTTTAAAACAGCATCATAACATAACATCGGAACATAAAATTTCTTGTTTTATTATTGAAAATTTTGAAAAGCAGCTGTCAGATGTAGGGTTATATATACCAACAGTGATCAAGTTGTTAAATACCCTGAACATGATCAGTATTGAGATATCATGATGAAACCTGGTACACGTATTATTTGGCTCCATAAGAAGGTTAAGTTCGAAGATTGTCGGAACAAATGCTTGAAACCGAAAACCTATAAAGATCATAACTAAGCCATAAATAAAGATATTAAAGTGAAATTTGGCACAAAGGATCGCATCATATTTTGTCGGAGACCCTATAAAGTTTATGTACATATATATAAATGAACTATCAGTATTGTCGAGCTCAAATAAGATTTTGTTTAAGATATCGTTTTGAAATTTTGAAGAAATTGATCAGATCAAACGCCATTTACAAAGCTCTTCGGAACAAAAAACTTGTATGAAGAAAAATATATTCAGAAATGCTCATTGGCGTGTCGGAACGAACCATTGATCTCATCGGACCACTTCCTACTATAACATATAGCTGCCATACAAACTGAACGATCGGAATCAAATGCTTGTATGGAAAACTTTCACATTTGACAAGATATATTCACGAAATTTGGTATATATTATTTCCTAAAGCAACAATGTAATTGAAAAATATGTAAATGACGTATTATGAAATCTCGAAGAAATTGATCAGATCGGTTGACTATAGCATATAGCTGCCATACAAACTGAACGATCGGAATCAAGTTCTTGTATGGACAACTTTCACATTTGACAAGATATATTCACGAAATTTGGTATATATTATTTCCTAAAGCAACAATGTAATCTCCGAAGAAATTGATCAGATCGGTTGACTATAGCATATAGCTGCCATACAAACTGAACGATCGGAATCAAGTTCTTGTATGGACAACTTTCACATTTGACAAGATATATTCACGAAATTTGGTATATATTATTTCCTAAAGCAACAATGTAATCTCCGAAGAAATTGATCAGATCGGTTGACTATAGCATATAGCTGCCATACAAACTGAACGATCGGAATCAAGTTCTTGTATGGACAACTTTCACATTTGACAAGATATATTCACGAAATTTGGTATATATTATTTCCTAAAGCAACAATGTAATCTCCGAAGAAATTGATCAGATCGGTTGACTATAGCATATAGCTTCCATACAAACTGAACACATAGTTACTAACAGAAATGCACCTGTGAAGGGTATTTAGCTTCGGTGCAACTGAAGTTAACGTTTTTTCTTGTTTTTCATTCACAATAGATTAAAATTGGCCATTTTTAACTATGTTGTCAATGAAAATGCAGCTATCTCTCTAAAATTTTGGGGATTAAATGGGAGTTAGAACGGAATTATCTTAACTAACTTCTGAATTACTCCAGTTAATCCGGATTAACTCTGTCGTCTGTCAATGCTATTGCATTCACGTTTCAAGAATTGTTTTATAAATTTTTCGGTATGCTCGCGTGAGTCGTAAATTATGTGATTACACGTTGGTTGATTGATTGTGGGTTGAGATGTGATATGCTTCTCTCTCAGAGCTTCTGTTGTGTCTCATCTTGGATATTAATTTTGGTAAATTGTTCCCACGCTGAATACTAATATTGACATAGCTGCTGTGAAAAGACGAGTTCCTTTATCAGTAAATAAGGCTCGTCATATTTCATATTTACCTTGAGAATGATGAAATACTACGACAAATTTCTGAGCAGTCTGCGTAAGGTATATCCGCAGTTAATTTGTAAAACCAGACATATAAATCAAGTCAAAGTGCTACAGACAATCTGCGTCAGAGTCAACTCAGATGCCTAATCGTTCATAAGGGTATATGGATTGAATGTCCAGCCGACGAGTTTTGCTGTTAACCGCTTTTATTTAAGAGTTTGGTGCACAATGCGAGCACACCAGTTGCATGAGTGACAATAATTAAAAACCCACGCATACATTGTTGAAGAGGTATGTGGATTTCTTCGCAGAACAAAATTGAATCGATTAAAAATTGGGTCAGTAATTTCCCTCAAGTATGTCAACAACTGATTTTAACATAAAAACTTAAGTAAGTCAGTTGATGGCACGTGAATGCCCGGCGGACCAAACGTACATTCTGTCAAATAAGTACCCGGAAATTCTCATTTTAAATTTTTCCGCTGAGAATATTTCAAAATTTTGTTTTCCTCAGGTTGGCACAACTGTCAGCCACTAGTCAACCTTTTGTGTGCGTTGCGATTTGTTTTTTTAGTTTCGGCTCATTTTTGTCGCGCCAGTCCGATCCAAACCCATGTCTCGTCACCAGTTATGATGCATTCGATGAACGTTGGATCGGAATTTACGCGTTCAAGCATGTCTTCAGCCACCTTATTGCGATTCACTTTTTGAAGAAAATTCAGATCTTTTGACACCAATCGCGTTGCGACTTTCCGCATACCCAAAACATCGACCAAAATATGACGAGCGGTCTCATGAGACAAGTCCATTATTTGGGCTATCTCTCGCAAACGATTTTCGAGCACCATTTCCTTTATTTTGTCGACGTTTTCTTCAGTTGAAGAGGTCGAAGGCCGTCCTGAGCGTGGCAAATCGTTTACTTCTTCTCGCCCCTCTTTGAACGATTCATACCAATCGTAAACTTGAGTTTTCGACATGGTTGAATCGCCAATTGTTTTTTTAAATATTTCCAACGTTTTGGCACAAAAAATTTCGTTTGAAACACAAAATTTCACTCTTTGTTCAATATTTTTATTCATAGTAAAAATCGCAACGCTCACAAAAGGTTGACTAGTGGCTGACAGTTGTGCCAACCTGGGGAAAAACATTTTTGAAATATTTTCAGCGGGAAAATTTTAAAATAAGAATTTCCGGGTACTTATTTGACATAATGTATTTCAAAATTAAGCTTTAAGAAATTGCAAATGCACATAACCTACTAACACACAGAAGGATGCGTCTTGTCTGCGTTTGAATTCATGTTTCAATGGGCGGCATTAACAGAAGCGAACACATTGGAAGAAACTTCAGCCACTTCAGCTCCATAAAGAATGTGTTCTGATATTCGGGTGGCTATATTTCTCTGTGCTCGTCATGCACTTTTCAATACGCCGCGAAAGCTAGTGAAACAGCTGTTAAACATCCAGACGGCAGTTTTACAGCGTGGAACATTTGCTGTCCATATGACCATGTACTGTGACTTTTATTGTTGCCGCCGGTTAAATGATGAATTGCTATTCAATGTTCCAAAAGACGAAACGAATGAAACTCTTCTTACCATTTGCTTTGTTTTTCTGTCATTGCTTTGTGGTGGCTGCGCACACCGCTCTCGTTTCTGGCCTCCCTTTAGTTTACTTTTATTTATGCGCATGCCTTGAGTAGCGCCAAGCTTCTTCAAAACGGGCTGAGGGTCCATACTCGTTGGTACGCGCACCTTTATCTGTTGCGGCCGTCTGCGCCACTTCTATAAACATTTAAGGGCAAAGGCGTTGTGTTAAACGGTAGGCTTTCCGGCAGTTTAATGTGTTGATATGATAATTACGTGTAGAATCATTGCATATGCGTGATCACCGCGCTGTTTCTTTTCCGGTAATGGACTTTTCGACAGGTCATCGCGATATGTTCGTGGACACCGTACTCTCCACGAACCTGTCGTGCAAACAAAACTGCTGATTTGTATACCTCGCTCATCCTTTTGTAATTGCTGTAAATGCTCTGATTTTCTGCATCTTCCCGTTTAAATGGTGACTGGTGGTGAAATTCCGTTGTTTCTAATAGAGAAATGATGACTCCTGATTGAAAAGAAGTTTATTTATTATCTCTTTTTTGGTAAAATGAAATCGAACAACGTTCATAGTATGCAACACTTATCCGTCTCCAATTTGGGTCAATCAAAGAAGACAACCCACCAACAGCATTTTATACACCAAAGTCCATAACTACAAGACTACGTATTTGGTTGGGGTTTTGCATTTTTGTGGTTTACTCTTAAATATTTTATTGATTTTGTATGTGGACCACCTTTTTTATACTCTTGCAACCAGTTGCTACAGAGTATTATATTTTTGTTCACCGAACGGTTGTACGTATCACCTAAAACTAATCAAGATAGATATAGGATTATTCGAGTATATATATAAATGATCAGAATGACGAGAAAAGTTGACTGTCTGCCTGTCCGTCCGTCCGTCCGTGCAAGCTGTAACTTGAGTAAAAATTGAGATATTTTGATGAAACTTGGTACGTGAGTTCCTTAGTAGAAAAAAAAATCGAGTTCGTAGATGGACGTAATCGGATCAGTGCCTACCCCACAAATCGCCATTAATCGAAAACCTATAAAGTGTCATAACTAGGCACTATATTAAGATATAAAGCTTTAATTTGGTACAGAGGATCGCAGTAGCAAGGGGCATCTCTGAGCACAATTTTTTGAAAAAGTGGGTGTATCCCCCGTCTGGGTACAAATCTTATAAGAACTTCTACCAACAGTGTGAAAATAGATGAAAATAGATGATAACCCCGCTAACTCTCATTGTTAAAAACTACTAAAAGCCCGATAAATCAATAACTAAATACGCCAGAGACATTGTATTAGAAAGTTATATGGGAGCCAGTGTCAAAATTGCACAATAGGCGTGGAACCGCCCACTTTTTGGTAAAATCTCATATCTCAAGACCCGTCCAACCGATTTCGACAAGATTTAGCAGATGGCACTCCTTTTTAAATTCTTATATCACATTGTGAAAATTGGCGAAATCGGACAACAACCACGCCTACTTTCCATATAGCATAATTTTAAATTCCTCTTGATTCGTTCAGTTTCCAGTATACAAATCAAGAAGCAATTAATATAACGGGATAAAACGTTGCACGAATAATGCCTTTCATGTGTATTGCCTTAAGACCAAAAATTGCTTAATCCTTAAAAACTTATTCAATAAAAACTGATACCGAATATACTAGATACCGAATATTTAGACTCCGGTACTATTAGTTGAGTTTTGATCGAAAATGTCGGTCAATGTGTGATATTGTACTTAAATAACTGAAATTAAGGGATAATCTTTCTCTTATAATGGTATGTCGGTATGTCATAAATGAGTTCAATCGGACCAATACTTCCATTAGCTTAGATTTTCGAACTTCCAGGTCGCTTTTTACCGCATATATCGGCCAATATTTGAGTTATTCCAATTAATAGAGAGCGTGTTTTATTCATATGTAGCAGTAGATCTACGTGCCTAAAATAAATAAATTTGAGCGAAAACTTGGCCTAGCCCCTAAATAACTAATATAAGGATTTTCGAACATCCGGCTAACTTTACTCTATATGATTTTTCTCTAGAAATCCACTGGTCCTCCAGTCATTTTACTATACTCGTCTCTAGTCCAGGTTTCCTTAGTCTAATTTCATATTGTAGAGATTTAGGTTGAAATTTTATTTTGTCACTATTGGCAATTATATACCTACAATATTTGTATAATATGTATATTATTTTTGGAAAACTCTAAAACCGATAGCCTTCAGCGAATTGATATCTATAAATAACAAGTAAGAAAGGACTAAGTTCGGGTGCAACCCACCATTCTACATATAATCCTGCATCTTGCAAGAATCAAAGTCAGGGAAATACCTTATGACGTAACACGTTAATCAGAAGATCGGAATCCAAGCAATTTCATATATACATTTACTCTATATAACTCCAACACTGATCGACATAAGATTTAGTAGAATAGCGAATCTCATTATACGTAGTAATAGAAGTTGAGGAAGTATCGACCCTATTTTATCTATTAACTGCTATCATGTCACATACTAAAAAAATGATCCTTGGGTCTCATTAAGGTACCAAACAAATGGAGCAAGGTCAGCCGGATGTTCGAATGTTCGATAATAATTATATAGGGGCTAGATCAAGTTTGGCCCAATTGTATTTATTTTAGGTATAAAGATTTACATTATTATTGTCTTAAATCTTTATTTTAGGTATATGAGGGCTCAGGGAAGTATTGACCCGGCTTAACTTATTTTTTATACACAGAATTATTATCATCAGGAAATAATTCGGTACCTAGGGGCTTGAACAGTTTTGGTTGGATTTGGACAATTTTTGGTCGTAAGGTGGAGTACTTTAAAGGAATTATTAGAGGAAAATTTTATCCGGCTATATTAATTACTTCTTGATTTAAGTACTGGAAAGTGAAATAAACAAATGGAATTTAAAATTATGTTATATTGGAAATAGACATCGATGTAGTCTGATTTGCGTTTCTTTTACACTATGACGGTCTATATTTTGTCGAAATCGGTTTATCGGGTCCCGTGATATGGAACCCAAAAATGAACAGTGCCACGCCCATTGCCTAATTTTCACACCGGCTTCCATATGGCTCTCTCATACCATCTCGGCTGTAAAATTTAATGTATTTTGTTACTGATTTATTTTAAAAGTACCGTTATTTGGGGAGTGAGTGGGGTGATATGTCGATTTCATCCATTTTCACACCTCCAGTAGGAGTTCTAATAATATTTGCGCTGAGCATATTGGGTTATTGTAGCTTTAGTCGTTTAGAAGATATGTACATTAAACTTGTTAGAGAACGGGACCACGCCCACTTTTTCAGATAGCGATCCCCTGTGCCAAAATAAAGTTTTATATCTTAAATCAGTGCTTAGTTATGAGACTTTATATGTTTTAGGTTAATGGCGTTTTGTGGGCGTGGCAGTGGTCCGATTAAGATAACCCACATACCAAGCTCCATCAAGATATCTCAATTTTTATTCAAATTAGACAAGACAGTCATGAGGATTTCAATTTTTCTCGTCATCCTGATCATTTATACACGTGTATATAACCCAATATATACATGTGTATCTCGATTAGTTTTAGGGGATACGCACTGCCTTTTGGATTGTATTTTAGTATTTTCCCTTGCATTGTTAGCTCATTAAACTAACTAAGCTTTGTGGCAGCATCCATGGTCGCGATTGCGACGACATTTGTTGCAATTAAGCTTTGACAGCCTGAGAGTATGGCAACAATTTTCCCCTAATGAAAAGTAAGAAACAAAAAAATTAAAAAAAGTGCATATATTTGTGTATATTGCTATATATTCGAGACATACACACTCCATACCTTTGTTTATTTAAATAGTAAGTGAAGTCATGAATGCATTGTTATTGATTTACTCGCATGAAACAGAGTCACTTATCCACCACTGCCGCCGGTTGGGACAGAGCACTGAGGCCAATATTGTAATTAAAAAATGCACGCATATGTTGTTGTCGGGTACGTGATAAGATTCATGTATCATCTGCTTTAGATGCGACGGCAGCGACGATGGAATCTACGATCTCTGTATACAAAAACAAAACAACAGATCAAGGCGAAGGCAAAACGAAAGACACGCTGGATTACAACAAAGGATGCTGCAATAACCAGAAGCATGTACTCACAATTGTTGGTGTTGGAGCTTACGAGCATAGGTAGTTGTTGCGTAGCCTTGGTTTATGTGGACACACATGTGCATGTGTGTGGATTCTGCAACTGTTCGTTGTCAATTGTATTTACATTGCTAGCAATTGACAATTTTCGCTGCAAAACATGTAGACAGGAAAAAGGCAGAAAAAATAAAAAGGGAAAGGGCCGTCAAGAAAACATAAAATAATAAAAAAGAAGAACTCATAGGAAATTGATTTCAATGATTTATTGGTAAAACAACTGAAAGTAACTGAAGAAGTCTGTACACTTGTAACGTTGCAAAATGTCGCAACAGCAGCCCACTTCACGCATACGTACGTAGGAGTCTAAATAAGATTCAATCTTGAATGAATTCCCGTTTGAGTGGCATCTGGATCAGAGTGTGTACAATAACGATAGCGTGATATCACCACAAAAAAATCGCATCAACTGCGCATTGTAATATACCCGCGTCTTCCGTACTGGTTTACTGCATTGACTTGCAGACGCTTCTTATTTTTTTCAGGGCACGATTACAGCCGCGCATGTTGCCCAAATATGGTTTTACAGCATTGATGTAGGTAGTGAACTTAAGTATGAGAGACTCAACATTGTTGCATTGCCCAGGGTTGGAGTGGTAATGAAATGCGAGTAAAATGTCAACTCAGTTGGTGGACGCTCCAGCAATAATGCGCTCCTGTAATAATAATTTTTTTAACAGTCCTGTTTCTTTTGCGACATACCTTGTATAACAGGTTTACTGAAAAGTTCCTGGCCCACCACAGAAAACCACTTTTTTTGGCAAAATTCATTTTTGTTTTAGTCAACATAATTCCCGAACAAGGATGATACTCTGATTTTGGCGACCCTAACTTTTCGATATCATTTGGTGGCACGATTTGGCCTTCGCATCAAAATAGGTCTCAAAAAAAGGTTTTGGTGATCACCTCTTCACAGAAAATTTCTTCCCAGCGAGCGTTCTTTTGCGAACTGTCGTTGCCAAATCTGGAGAACACGGTGGACACGGTGCATTGTCTTGGTGAAACAGCACTGTTTTTTTAAATTTGACCGTTTTACCGCGATTTCGGCCTTCACGGTCCAATTACGCTATGTAATAGTGGCTGTCGATGGTCTCTCCTTTTTTAAAGTAGTGAATCAAAATTATCGAACAACTTTTGCCGTTCACCGTCCTCGGTGCACATTTTACTACGTCTAAATTAGCTTACCAATTCTTGATGTTTGATTTTTTTGGGTAGTGTCCAGCCAAGTTGTTGCTTTAACTGTATATTTTCCCTTTCAAAATTTTTTTGACTATTTTCTTCACAATACTTTTGCTTCTACACGCGTCTTTTGAAAGTTAGGGCTAACTAAAAATCATGGGGATTTAATTCTAGTAGAGCTAGAGACTTTTAAATTCGCCTGAATAATTCACATCTTAGTAAAAACAGTACAGCTATTTCCACCATTTGTCTTAATCGCAAAATCATTATAATAGAAAATAAATAAATAAGTTGCCTCGATCAGTAGCCGGTTGCCATCTGTAATTGAAATTTTTGTATACGGGTGCTTGGCGAATACAATCCTTGCAGTGATTCTTGATGGAAAAATGCATTTTAACTTCTGGCAAATAATTGATCAAATTTTGTGCAAGGCTGAGTGAAGAGATCTCCTTTGCTCCTGTAATAAAAGAAAAGACTGTTAAAAAAACAACAAAAAATTAATATTTTTCAAAAGTTATATGTTTTTATTCAAAGTAGTTTTCTTGTGCTTGTGTTTAAGGTCATTTTTCGGAATGCTCTTGAGAATATCGGTCGTCGCCTTTTGGATAGCTGAAATGTCCTGAAACCAGTGTCCTTTCATGGGCAAATGAAGTTTTCCAAAGAGGTAAAAATCACAGGGTGCCAGATCAGGTGAGTAGGGTGAGTGATTAATGGTTAATATGGAGTTTTTTGTCAAAAATTCAGTGACAAGCGTCGACCGATGACACGGCGCACGACGAATGCGAGCACGACGAATGCGTGACAAAAGACGCTTCATAACACCAAGGTAAAACACAGCATTAATCGTTAAGCTAGGTGCGACAAACTCTCGATGTACAATAGTACCCTCGGATACCCACTTTTTCAATATTGTTTTGGGTAATCACTGATTTTGGCCGGCCTGACTTCTGATCGGCACAGAGGTCCTCACGACCTTCTTGGAATCGCTTAAACCACTCATGCACATTACTACGGGATAGGCACTGATCACCATAAACTTTTTTCATCATTTGAAATGTTTCCCAAGTTTAAAACTAAATTTAATATTTGCTCCTTGTTCAAAATGCATTTTACGATCGATGACGCTGCTGTCACTTTTTGATCGATAACATCGATTATAGTTATCCAATTGTCTTAAAATTTTTACGAAATGTCAACAAGAGATCAAACTTTTAATTTCATATACCCACCAATAGGTGGCGCCACCAGAAACAGTTATATTTAAAAAGTTCTATTTCTTTTGCGAGAGGCCGTGTATATCCCTGTTTTCATTCAATTTTCATTAAAATTTTGTCCACAAATATTATTCCAAAGTAATTTAAATATTATGTATATACTATTTATTAAACTTGATTCTTCTCTTTCTGTACAATGTAGATTTAGTACATTTCCCTTTGAACATAAATTACAAACTTGTTAAAGTTGCAATAAGTAAAGATAAATTCTTTCACTAAAAACATCACATGTTCAATATAAAAAGACTGACTTAAGATTTTGCGTTTTTTAATGTTTTTCCATAGCAAAAACTTGTAAATTTCCAAATATATATATATGCACATAGAAATTTCGAGTAGTAGAGAAACACCATGCCTTATAATAATAAATTGAAGGTCTTTGTAAAAGTAGAAGAAAACCACTGCACCAAGTCGCACTGCACTTCACGCAAACAACTCAGGAGGTCATGTGCAGTTCTTTATGCCATGCTGCAAGTCATTAAATGTATGGTATTGTTCGACAAGATGTTACTGTCAAGCTGTCTGGACCTAAGTGAAGGATCTCTACCAGACGGAAGTTAATTCTATTTAGTTTATGTTGTTGTTAAAGAGTATTTAATATACTTATGTACGTGTGTATGTTCCCTTTTCTAGTCGTAGACCAATGCTTCAGCTAATATTTAACATTGATTGCGAACGCTTCCATAGTGGCATACTCGTAAACGCTGACGATAACAATATGGATGACATGGAGGCATTCAACACTTTTAGTAACATTTAATGCCACAAGCGAGGAATATCATCACTATTATCATAATCTGACAAATTTACAATTTGGCAACGATTCGACGGCGCCAACAACAGCGATGATAGTAAAAATTGAAAAGGCGACACCGGCATGTTTATTAAACAGCTTTGAATAAAGATTAGCAACATACGTAAAATTTACTGAAAAATCTTATTTCACAAATAACCCACTTCTTATACAATTGATTTCTGCGACTTTCAGTTCTGCCAAACAAAACCACGAGATCATGGGCTAACTTTATGTATAAACAAAGATAAGAGTTTCGAATAATATCCATATCCGATCCATGAGGTAGGTTTTAGTTAATGTAGAAGCACTGTAAGTTCCAAACAATTAGTGTATAATAAGTAACTAGATATCTGACTAAAACGAACAATCGTTTAAAATGGAAATAAATAATTTATCAGTACTTTTAAAGTAAGAATAAAAATAGAGACATACCAAAACATATATGCAACAACTAGACGCTTTTGTACATATTTTAAATTTTTCTTTCTTTCCAGCACCACTTCATTCACGCTATGCGAACAAGCCTCAGGTGATCGCGCCTATATCATATCGCTCGATTTCTCTGGTCTGGGTAATGACAATAAAGAAAGAAGCATGGGAATGGCAACCCGGTACTGGAAAGTGTCATCACAACGACAATGAACCGATTAACAGCTTGGCTGCTCTACGAAAAATTACATTTCAGAATGGTGGTTCAGTAATCTAAAGGTACTCATGGTGGGAATGAAGACAATACCACCAGCGATGAGTCACACCATGACATTGGTGATCCATAGCGTCGGCAGTATAGACCACCTGTTGGTGTTACAAAACAGCAGACAAACAAAACACAGGGTTCAACTTCTGTAGCACACACATATCACACGTCATCGTCATCATTAACTTCAAAGCACGCGACAAGGTGACAGTGATATCATCGAAAGTAATGACACGCTCAAAATGATCGAAGCCATTGATGAAACCATGTATTCGATGTAACGTATAAATATGACGACGGCCACGATGATAGCGAGGAAAGAAGTTATATAAACTTATATTGAGCAGAATAAAAATAATAAAGCTTACTAATTGCACCACTATCTTTATACCCTGAACAGGGTATATCATGTTTTTCACGATGTTTGGAACAGCCAGAAGGCAACGTTGGCTCCTATAAAATGTAAGCATAAATCACCAGCATGATGAAATGAGTCGATTTAGCCATGTCCGTGCATCTGTCTGTCTGTGTACATATGATCTAGTACTCAGTTTTTGAGATATCGATTTGCAATTTTACACCATTTCTCATCAAGAAACTGCTCATTTGTCGACCACATATAGTTGCCATGGAAACTGAACAATCAAGTACATATATGGAAAACTTCTTTATTTGGCGAGACATCTTCATGAAATTTGGTTATTATTTAAGAAAATAGTGTTAACTCAGAAAAAATTGTTCATAGCATATAGCAGTCATACAAACTGAACGATCCGAATCAAGTTCTTCTAAGGAATTATTTTTTCATGTGGAGGGTATCTTCATCACAAAGTGATTTTAGCACGTTAGTAGAATACAGAAGAACGGAATTATGTGGGTTATTTTTTAAGGAGAGTGGAAACAGATATCGCGTTTTCAGCTCTGTTAGCCGTCCTCGTCCTTCTCATTATTTTACGTTCTAGAAAGCAGAGTGGTCTGGTATGAAATGGTGCCACTTTGCGAACTGCTAGTACTATTCGATAAAGAGATAATAAGTAACTTACCATTTCCTTTCGTTCTTTTGAGAAGGCTTAACTTGTAGAAGCAATTCTTAAATGGCTGTTAATTAATTAACACTTGATGTCGTCGCTGTCCTCCAACAATGCAAGAAACTCTACAATATTTTCTTTCTTCTCACATCATCTTCAAATTGTATACAAAATTGGGAGTCTACCGATTTATGTATAATAACACTAGTTTACAGTACAATTGTTGCCGAAGAAATTTTAGCTGTTGCTGACTACATATAAATATGCTATTTCCAAAAATATAATTTAAATATTTTTATCAGCTCTAGTTTCAGAGTTTCAGCTATGTAGGTATTACACAGAAAAAAACATGTATGTATTTATTAAAAAAAATTTTATTAAGAAACATATTTAATCATTAAGTTCTAAAAAACTTCGTTTTAAAGCTCTTCTCCGATGTGTAGACTTTGGAAACTGACGTATCAGAGACCAACAATAGTCAGACATCATATTTGCATCCCAGAAACCCTGATAGCGCTCGCGTAAGTCTTGATGCATACGCTCTCCGTGCTCTTCGCTCATATCTCCTAAATTTTCCGGAAACCTCTCTAGGTGGCTATGGAGGAAGTGGAGTTTTATACTCATATTGCATCCCATATTTTTTAATTGTAGCAGAAGTTCTACAGAAAATTTTGCATCACAGATACGAATGCTGTCCAAGCCTTTAGTTCTGACTCAGTCATAGAATTTCTAAATTGAGTATCTTTCGTAAGTTGTTGTTGACTATATTGTGCTTTCCAGGCTCCATTTTCTCTCTCAAGGGCCAGTTTTTTCTCACCCAATGCTCTTGTTTAGCTCTACTGTCCCAAAGACATATAAAACAGGGAAACTTGGTATAACCACTTTGTTGACCTAGAAGAATGTTGACCATTTTTAAATCGACACAAATTTGCCACTCATGGTCATTGTATTTTATTTTGTTCAAGACCAGCGAAATGTTACAATATTCCTCCTTTAAATTTTTACTGTGAGCAATAGGTACCCCAGCGTATTTATTTCCATTTTGTAATAGAATACATTTAAGGCTACGTTTTGAGCTGTCAATGAATAAACGCCAGTCGTTTGGTTCGTATCGCTTCAAGCCCATTTCTATCAACAAGTTTTTGATATCTGAACAAAAGGAAAAAAATTCGGCGGAAAAATAACGCCGTAATTCTGCATCTCTTTCACGATAAAAACTTATTTTAGTATCCAAGGATAGCAAGTTTTTTCTTTCAGTCTTGATGCTAACAATTCTGAAAGCTTGTTTAGAAAGATTTAAATCTCTTACAAGATCATTCAACTCATTTCAAGAAAAGCGTTTTGGCTCATTAGACATACCTTCAAAATCAGCATCATTTTCTGATGTGCCTGGTCTTTCAATGTCTTGCTCTAATTATCCAGATATATTTTTAGGCTCTGAAAAGTTAGGTGAACACTGCACTGGACGTTGAACACAACTAGTACTTGGGTACTGCCATTTAGCTCGATTTTTATTGTTTAAACCGTTTATGTTCACACTACAAAAATAACAGTCTACGAGATGATTCCAAATTTAAAGGCACTTCTTTTAACACTTTTCCATAATCTTAAATATTCCACACAAGATTTACAAACACAATTTGGAGCCCAAGAATTCTTATTTTTATCCAAGAGCACCCCAAAATACTCAAAATAAGTATTTTTTACCAACTCTGATATAATTTTTCTACAATTTTTAAACACATATTCTCCGCATATGTAGCAATTATCTGGTGTATTTAAACAACGTCTTCTTGAACTACTCATGACGCAAAAACTTGAGAAACTAATCTTAACACAGTAAAATACGCCTGTTTTCGATTAATATACCTGTCGACAAGTCATGTTAGTCAAATGTTTGTTTTGGGTATGATTTCGGCTGGTATTATTTCGCGAAAGTATATTTTCTGCACCATGAGCGGAGACTTTTTCTATCTAGTGTATGCTTAAATGATAAAAATCAGAAACAAAGTAACTCGAGCTGCTCAAAAATTTTTGAGGGTAGATTTGACAAAAACAAGTAATAAGCGAACAATATCAATCGCAGAATTCGCGGCAACAGACAAAAAGTTCAATACTGTAAACTAGTGTAATTTTTTCCTATGGCCTTATAAAACTCCAAATATAAATATATATATTTTTTTAAACTTTAAGCTAATATCATTTAAGTGGATGCCAAATCCACAAAACGAAATATTTTGTTCAAGTTGTTGGAAGCAAGGTACAAATTGTTCTGTCTGATAATAAGAAAATATAGCAAACCGTTAGGCGGATGACCATCCCGTTACAATTAAGAGCTTATACTTGGAGAGCCTTTCTTAGAGGTGTCCATAAACCAAATTTGGTTGCACCTTTTCAGATTTGATAGGTTTGCAAATTTTTACTTCTTTACTTGCTTACACAAAGAAGTGACTGTTCTCCTTGACCTCTCGAATAAGCTCTCTTATTATCTTTAAATTTATCTAAATGAGAATGTGACATGTATTTATTTAAAAGCATTCTTCACTTGATAATGGTGTCAGTGATCAGCTCGTCATAATTATCAGCTAAATTGTTCCTAGCATTTTTCTCCACGTTACTAACTTCGGGAAAACACCACAATATATATTTTTTTATTTGAGAGATTCCTGCAAAGATTCCAGCTTTTAATTTCGCCTCTGAAAACTTTGAAAAAAAATCTTTAAATATTTGAAAGCTTCGGACTCATGATTAAGAGCCTGTACGAATTGTTTAATACTCGTAAGTAATACGCAATCTTATATCCCATTCATATAGTGTGAGGAACGAAAATTGCTTCCCATTTAATATTGCATGTCTGTCATTGCGCCACGACTGACAATGCATTGATAGGCGAACGGCTTCTTTCTTGATAGCGAACAGACAAATGCGACTAATGCAGTAAATTTACTGCACGCGTCTGCATGTCACATGAAATACATTTTATGCGTTTGGTTGGTGCTTGTAGTTTGTTTAGCTTTTCTTTCGGCGCTTTTACTATCCTTTTTCATAACTTTTGTTTATGTGCATGACACTTTCTTTTCATTACATTCGCGATGTTTAATGAATGTGACACGCACACGCACCAAAAGCAATGATCCCATAACAAACAGCAACAACAGTCGCCTTCAAACATAGCAAAAACAAATGGGACCACCAAAATGACAACTCTAGCTGCAACAACGCTGTCCATGTGTAGAGTGCTTATGCGGACTGTCTGTGGCGCTGCATGGGGTTAACATGCGTGGCGCACGCAATTTAATATGGCTTTGAAAGGCTTTGACATTTGTAATTCGAGATAATGCATTTATTTTATTTTAGAATATCGAGCGTGTTTTTTGACAGAAATTGCTTTTGTTGGCTTCCTCTCTGACATCCACCATGTTTTGGCTAACGCGTTACCCTTGCTTCCTTTTTCATTTTCACTGCAGCAGTTGGCCTATTGACCGGGTTTTGGGGTTTGCCCATAAAATATGATCGGTTCAATTCAATTTCACTATTGCCAACAAAGCGTTGAGTGACACTTTAGGATGTAATTTTCACATCACATTTATTTTGATCCTAACTGCTAATAACATGTTTTATAGTATTCGTACGCTGTAAAATTGGGCGAAATCTGATGATAATGACGCTAACAACTCACAAAAAGGTTATGTTGAAAACTATTAAAGGTGTGATAATTTACTTAAATTCTACATCCGATATGGTACAGAAGTTCCTCATAGGGCTCATTATAGAAATTAAACAATGTTTAAAAAAAATTTATTTCTCAGGAACTACGACCAGTATCCACTAAATGTGATACATATATCATGGACCAATCAAGATATCGGAATAAATCTTTGCAAAATTAGTGCGTTCAAGGTATGTTATCTCAGAAATATCGTTCGAGTAAAAAGTTTTGAGATCCCAGATACTGAATACATGGACCTCTCACTTAATAACGTCCATATCGGTCAATACTTGAGATATATTAATGAAATTGGGAAATAATTTTTTCGTGATCCTAATCGGGCTAATTCTTGGAGTTTCCAGTAAACTTTAAACAGTTTCATTCAATGTGTACGATCTTTTAATGAAATGATAAATGAAATAGGTCTATTAATTTTTGGAAAAAACGCTACACTTTTCAACTTACTGCAACAGTCATACTGAAGATTTTTCAAAATCTATTAAACGTTAAATGTACTTCACATAAGATGTATATTTTCCAAAGTTTTTAAGAAATTCGGTCATGACTTGATACCCCCGCTACTACTACTACTTTGTATTCCATTTATTTTCCTGCATTTATATTGTTTCTATATTGCCGGCCAACAACCCAGTGCTCCATAAGTTAAAATTGGTGTAGAGATGGTTGTATACATTTACATGACTATATGTATTTCCTTCCTGCTAAGTATTCTTTTGCAAGTGTAGTAGGCCTTATACGCTTCTTTATTCGTTTTCCAATTCGGTTCAATTGAATTGCAGTGTTTTGTTTTACCAGTGAAAATCATCAGTTCGTAGAGCTCTTTCTATAACCTCACTGATTGTGGAAGGATATATCCCTGATACCATCAACACTATGTCGTCTGCGTATGTTTCTCCTCCATTGAGTTGAAATTGTTTTAAATCCAGCGCCACCACCCAGAAGAGCGGTAAAGAACACCTCAATGAGGAGTGCCTCTGCTTACCCAGCTTGTTCATGTCACGAAGTCATTTGTTGCAGGAACCATTCTGTTCATAAGCATAGATCATGTCCATCTGCAAAGCATGTCGCCTATGCCGGAGAATAAATAATCGTTTTTATTTCTATATTGTTGTAGGCCCCTTTTACCGGCCCTTTTAAAGGCCGGCATTGTATACTTTATGTAATGTAGTGACTTTTCACTTACATTAAGGGGCTATACCAGTATGAAACCTTTAAAAAATCGGTTTTTGGTTTTGCTTTTTCTATAGTTTATATTTTTAAAATTATCCTGTGAAATAGCCAAAAAGGCTCTCACGATAATCCTCCATCTAGATCGATGATCTGTATTTCATATGTGAACTCTGGATCGACAATTGATAATGCTTATGAAATAAATCGTCGTATATTCATTAGACTTTCCGGAATCCTAAGCATTAAGGAGGTGAAGCGTATAGGTCTGAAAGCTATTGTGCTATCGTGTGTTCTTCCGGTTTTGGTAGAAACTCCATTTTGACAATTTTCCAGCTTCTCGATATTTAGGATAGTCGGATGCTGGGGTGAGGAGAAGTTCCAAACAATGACAGTCACTACAGGATGTCCCTGGCCACATCCCTGAAGTGCATTGTTGCTGTTGTACTTTTCTGCGTTTGTTTGCGGTTTTTCGGCAGAATTACCATCACTTCATTCAGAGAGCGATTTCTTTTCTGGAAACTTACCTGCTTACCGGTTTCAACGTGAAGCTTTGCTATCTTCATTTAGCGCTTTTAAGTTGCGCTGATATTTTCTCATTATTCGATGGACCATACATCTAAGCGAGATAGATATAGGGTTATATATGTACATATGTATATACAAATGATCAGAATGATGAGAAAAGCTGAAATCCGGGTGACTATTTGTCTGTCCGTCCGTCCGTTCAAGCTGTAACTTGAGTAAAAATTGAGATATATTAATGAAACAAGGTATACGGACCCCTTAGTACAAAAAATTTACGAGTTCGTAGACAGGCGTCGTCACAAAACACCATTAACCGAAAACCTATAAAGAGCACTAAATTTAGATATATGTATGTATAACTGTAATTTGCCACAGGGGATCGGAATAGCAACACCTATGGGCAGACAACTTTTGAAAAAGTCGGCGTGGCCCCGAGCTCTAATAAGCTTAAAGTACGTATCTTCTAAGCCAGCATAAATATCCTACCGACACTACAGAAGTTATCTCCGCTCACTCTCCATATAACTTTACTGTGAAAAACTACAAACAACGGAAAAAATCAGTAAGTAAGTTCGGCAGAGACAAAATGGGCTAAGTCGAACTACAAGTACACCTACTTCTCATATAGCACAATTTTAAATTCCATTTGATTCTTTCACTATTGGGATAAAACTTTGCAATAATAATTCCTTTAAAGTATACCACCTTATGACCAAAAATTGCCCAAATCCAACCAAAACTATTCTAGCCGAATATGTGGTCCCCAGTATCTTTCATCGAAAATATTGGTCACTGTATAAGATATGTAATTGAAAATCACAGAGAATACTTTCCTGACAATAGTCACTCTGTGTAGAAAAAATTGGTTGAATCGGGGTGATCTTATATTGCATAGTATGTCGACTGACATAAACAGCTGCTGTAAACACACTGGTTGACAGATCGCGCTAATTTTTGGCAAAATTAAAAACAGTTGTACCTACCTAGGTAAAAAATTACCTGTCTTCCATATAAGCGGGTAATGAGAGAGGAAAATGAAGAATTCCCGGTACTTAATTGACAGAGTGTATACTAGATATAATGATTTTTGTTTTTATACCCTGAACAGGGTATATTAAGTTTGTCACGAAGTTTGTAAAAAGTATATCTATAAATGATCAGTATGTTGAGCTGAGTCGATTTAGCCATGTCCGTCTGTCTGTCCGTCCGTCTGTCTGTATATATACGAACTAGTCCCTCAGTTTTTAAGATATCCTTTTGAAATTTTGCCTACGTCATTTTCTCTTCAAGAAGCTGCTCATTTGTCGGAACGGCCGATATCGGACCACTATAACATATAGCTGCCATATAAACTGAACGATCGGAATCAAGTTCTTGTACGGAAAACTTTCACATTTGACAATGTATCTTCACCAAATTTGGTATAGATTATTTTTTAAGGCAACAATGTAATCATCGAAGAAATTGGTCAGATCGGTTAACTATAGCATATAGCTACCATACAAACTGAACGATCGGAATCAAGTCCTTGTATGGAAAACTTTCACATTTGACAACGTATCTTCACGAAATTTGGTATGAGTTATTGTTTGTAAAAATAATATAATATCTGAAGAAATTGTTCAGATCGGCTTACTATAACATATAGCTGCCATACAAACTGAATGATCGGAATCAAATGCTGGTATGGAAAACTTTTGCATTTAACAAGACATGTTTACGAAATTTTGTATAAATTATTTTCTAAGGCACCAATGTAATCTGTGAAGGGTATATTAGCATCGGTGCAGCCGAAGTTAACGTTTTTTCTTGTTTTAACCAACCTTATGCCGAATATGTTGCTCAGTGTGTGAGTTATATATTTATAGTATATGGATGTATAAAATTGCTTGGATTTCGATCCTCTGGTTGAAGTTTCTCCCTTTCATTTCCCCGGCTTTGATTCCTGCAAGTTGAAATAGTATAAAATGTTCGTTGCATTCGAATGTAGTTCTTCCTTACTTGTTCTCTTTATATTGTCACACCTGTAAACATAAACTCTATTTCGATCTAGTTTTGGGTGATACGTACAACCGTTAAGAGAAAAAATTCTCTTGTACATAGACTAAATATTATTAAGTATCTCACTTGTAAACATAGCTATACACTAGTCGGCACAATTATTTTGACGAAACTCTTTTTGACTATTGAACTTAGCATTGCTTGAAATCGTCAAATAACGGTGCGAAAATGAGGCGCAAAGAAAAGAATCTATTTTTAGCTATGTGCATGCCAAATTTTATTTCGTTTACCTTTTGCATTCTCTTTCTGCTGATAAGAATGCTGCAGACATGTGTTTTGCGTGGTATATATTTTGACAGTATCTTTATGGAAAAATTTTCACATTTTAAGCACGCGAGAATTAAAGAACTTCTGTGTTTAACTTTGAGCAATATTAAACGTTGTTACTAAAATAGAAAGTTATTAAAAATTATTAACCCATTTACAACCAAGGAGTCGAAAAATAAGTTTATTTAAAATTTTCAGTTTTTTATTGATTTATACCATCGCAGAGATGAACAAAAAAATTTTTTTTTTTTTTCTTACATATACGAAAATTTTGCTGTACCCACACGAGTACAATGGTCAAAAGTGTATAAAATATTTATGAGTGGGCTATTTTAAAACAGTCGCGTTTCACGCACAAAGCATTACCACATAGCTCGCAAATCCACCTGATTCGTTTATGGCAGACAATATTTTATTCGTATTTGATCTTGAAATATCCTCTTGCTTGTTTTTGGAAATATTTTTTTGGATTCAAAGGACATTTTTTAGTTCTATTTTCTCTCGTTGCTCCTACAGCTTTATCAAACAGTGTCTCAAATACCTCAACGGGACTTCTACCATCCAAATCCATTTTCATTTTCATCTTATTTTCTATATACATATATAGTAGTCGAATCCATTGTCAAGTTGCATGCTTCGTTGTTCCAAATAGGGCTTACAGAACGTATTTCAGCACCCATTCTTTGTAGCTGGGCAAGCGGTATTTCATCTTCGCTGTCAAAGTTTATGCTGTTATACTTCAACGCATCCAGCAACGTCGCCAGGCAAGTTTATTTCATTTATGTTATCTTCATCACCTTCCTCTTCGTCAGTATTGACATCGACATCAGGAAGAATCTTAACGATATCGACGACATCTGCCTCATCATCATCCGCAATGTCAGCTAAAGCCTGTGGAAGTTGTTTATATCTCTTTCCATAAAAACACGAAGTGGAAATAGCCATCCTAACCAAAAGATACAATTTTTTATTTCACCTACACATTTTGCCATTGTACCCAAGCGGGTACACAACTTTTAAAAGGCACATACCTCAAATAAGAATAGGTTTTTCAAGTGGGTTTTTTTTGTAAAATTGATCTCTTTAGTCTTATCTCACACAACACACAATTTTAAAACTAACAATTCACAGATAATAGCTCATTAACAGCAAAATAATGACTAAAGACACAAAATCACACAATATGAAAAAACCGCACAGAAGTTGACGCCACAAAAGTGCTACGTTATGAATTCGCGTGAAGCGAATGTATTTTTTTGTTTCTAGGGAATAAAAACTACGCTATGATCAAAAATTTGTGTGCAAATACTTAGCATTGAGTTACGCCACATGCCTAAACTTGACTGATTTTCTGTACACAAGCGAGTACAATGGTTGTAAATGGGTTAAATAACATGGGTAAAACGGCTGAGCTAAGTTTGGTTACCAGATCCTCAATGGTAGCAAAGTTTAACGCTGGAATAGCAGTCAAAGAAATTGCCAATGAGTTTAAAGTGTCGCGTCAAACTGTGCACTACCAAATTAAAAAGTTTAAAAAGCATAATAACATGAGTAATTTAAGAAGGTGCTAAGCGCAAAACAGATCTCAGTGAAGACCGAGTCCTTGTAGGGGAATTTAAAAAAAAATGTTTTTCTAAAGCTCCAATCCGCAGCAGATCAATTTAATTTGACAGCTAAAACACCAATTAGCGAGCGCACAGTCCGTCGACGATTAAAAAAATGTGATTTTAAGACTTAAAAGTCAAGGAAGTACCATATATAACAAAAGCAAACAAGCTCAAAAGACTGGCTTTCGCAAAGGAATATGTCCATAAGCCAAAGGAGTTCTGGAGGAGCGTTCTATGGACAGATGAAAGCTCCTTTGAGTATAATTCATCAAAAAATAAATTTTTTTGTAAGATTACCAATGGAACAAAGGCAGAAAAGGCGGCCCGTTTGCCAAAAAGTAAACCATGGTGGAGGCTCTGTGATGTTCTGGGGATGTGTAGCGTAAGGGCAATATTTACGGGTTCTAGAAGATAATGCATTTACTTCTGGAGACAGGCTTATTGGTCAATCCTTCATTCTGCAACAGGATAACGCCCCATGCCACAAAGCCTAGATGATTACAACATTTTTGAAGGATGTTGGTGTTACCACTTTGGACTGGCCACCTCAAAGTCCAGATTTAAATATAATTGAAAACGTCTGGTCTCTTATGAAACGTAAAAGAACAGTATCGTTGAATAAAACCAGAGAGGAGACAATTTCTGAGGTCAATTCCCTTTGGGACAGATATCTCCAGAGATCATCCAAAATTTAATCGATTCAGTACCGGGACGCCTGGAAAAAAGTTATTGAAACTAAAGAAAATTATATATTTTACTAAATTCATTTTTTTGCCTTTAGTTTTTTTAAGTTTAAACTTTGTTATTCACATAAAAAGGTACTTGTCAAAATACTTATGCCACAACATGAAAATTACTTTAGCTTATATTTTTTAAAGTTCATATGACAAAATGTTGAATTCATTATTTTTAAGTTTGTATTAGCACTATGTAATACAGAAAAAAAATCATTGAGTTACATAAAAACTTAAACCATTTGTTGTTCGTCAAAATAATTATGCCGACTAGTGTATACACCCTGCCATTCTCATCAATGTTGTCAGAGCACTAATGCTATCCAAAATCGACTACGCCTTACCTATCTACGGACACTGCGCAACATCCCAAATGCGTAAAGTCTCTGTGCCTTATCATGCAGCAATCCGTCGGAGCCTTAGAGCATTCCCTACTTCACCAACGAAATTTTTACTTGCTGAATCTGGCTTGCCGAGCATCTCTAGTAGAGTGGCCGATGCAACATATCGCATTCTTGCGAAAAAACTTGACGGAACAAACATGGCATTAGCAAATACCTTCACGAGAACAAATTCACGTAAAAGACCACTAAGAATACCATCGACAGTATCCAGATCTCTTGAATACGTCAGTGACAATTTCACATCTTTTTACGGAAGCAAAAAGAGCTCTGAGATATTTCCTCCTTGGTCCATTAGTCCAGTATCTTTTGAGAATGCCTTACTAAACTTGCCTAAACAAAGTACACCTAACGCAGTCTACCAAGCAAAGTTTGCATACATTCGCGATCACTATAGTACATCGAATTGGCGTTTTATCTTTACGGATGGATCTAAGACATCAGACCACACCTCGTTGGCCGTTGTCGATAAAGATGGAGACGTAATATGCCAATGGCTCCTTGATCCGATGTGTACAATATTCACCGCCGAAGCCTTAGCTATTGAACTTGCTGTTGAGCATGCTAAAAAAAATAAAGGAAAATATTTGATTTGCAGTGACAGTAAATCATGCATTGCAGCAATTCAATCACCTGCAAATTCCCACAAGATAATTTCATTAATCAGAAGCTCCCTCATTGCGGCTGGAAATAAAATCAAGCTTATGTGGATCCCAGGCCATGTGGGAATCTCAGGAAACGAAAGAGCTGATACTGTCGCAAAAGAAGTTAGCAGATCCCCTACCCTAATGCTCGACTTTTTAAGCAAGGGCGATTTGTACAGGCATATTAAGATAAGAAGAAAAAATCTGGAATTCTCGGACTGGGTATCGCAAAACCATCACTACATTGGAATAAACCCAAGGAGAATCACTCCAACTTACCCTGCAAACACGGCAAGCAACATCCTGAAGCCGTACATACGCCTAAGGCTTGGCCACACTATATTTAGCCACTCTCATCTTCTAACAAGGAGCGACCCATCTTGCTGCCCGTTATGCAATGGCCCAAATACAGTTAAACACCTAATTTCGCAATGTCCGAACACAAGGCAGACTGAGTACTCTGGTAACAATTCCACAATGGAGGCACTATCTACACCCAGTCATGACAACATTATGTATATTTACAATTTCCTTAAAAATAATAACATCCTTAACCTAATTTAGCGTAGTTTAAGATATCATAGTTAAAATATCATAATTATTTACTAGTACTACGAATTTAAGCAACAAAACTTAGTATTAAAACGATGACTGAAAGCCTTGCTGTGTGAACTGTTGTAAATAAATAAATAAAATAAATAAATTATTTAAAGAACCTTTTTCTAAAGATCTGTAAACGTTGTTTACTACATTCGAGGAACTTCTTCGCGAGTTGAGCATTTGTTTCTCACTCTATTACAAAATGGGTCAGGGAGCGAAAAATCTTTGAAATAGCTTTGTTTTTTAATTTTGAAATTTCTCTAAAACTATTCGACCACTCGCGTTAATATAATAACTTTAGCTGTTTTTGCATCGTTTTCTAATCAGGATATTATTACAAACGTATCGGCTTTAACAGCACGTTGATGATGCTGAAACTATACCCGACTAGTGAATTTCATTAAGGTCACATATACGTAAAGGCAAAAATTGAGAAATGCCGTCACATATATTTAATAAACTCATAAAAAATGGCCGTCAACGTTGTGAGAAATGCGCATTTTAAAAACAGTGGAACAGAAACAAAGCAAAAATTACAAGGCAAACACGGAGCGCATAAAAGCATATTGCAGCAAGTGCAAACAGCGCAATAAATGGGTACAGTCATATGTGGCAGATCGTATTCATGCATTTAATAAACTCATAAAAACAACATAAATATTTTCAATTTGCCGCCTGGTGGCAAGATATCTTCCAAAGTTCGGCACAATCACATAGTGTGACTCCTCTATCACCAAAGACAGTTCGATATTTCCCGGCAGTTTTTTCCAGTTGACTTCGACACGCCCGCTGTTCAGCTGTGCAAAATGCTGATATACATACATACATAGATAGAGGTGCTCTAGGTCCAGTATATAATAATTATATTTCACATTTTAGTTTGAACTGCTTTAAAATCATGTTTTTTTTAGTTTTTATACATGTTGCTACAGAGGACAATACTTTTGTTTTGTTATTTGTATTACCTAAAACTAATCAATATATTAAGATATAGGGATATTACATATTTGTATATAAATGATCACAAGGACCAGATGAGTTGAAATCCGGTGATATTAAGATATCATGTACTACAAGATTTCCGGTATTGTAGATGGGCATAAGAATACTACTGTCTCACCCACAAACTGAATTCTCATTTAAGAAATCGTTTAAATATATTAATAGAACTGAGTGATTTACATAACCTTCAGTAGAAGTTAATAAGATACCAAAATTTATTGCAATCCATTCACGATAAATACAGGAATATACGTACATATGTACATATGTATATATCTTTGCGATGAATTGGACTAAATGTGGCATGATTGCAGCCGCCAAAAGCAAAGAGGCTGACAAAGCCGCTGGAATGCGTTCTGTGAGGATGTGAGAAGAGCTTCATAGGAGGTGATTTCAAATGTTATGTGACTAATGGCTACATAAGTGTCATGGAACTTGTCAAATATAAGAATTCAACACTCATTATGCGACGAAATCGTCAAAGGAATGCAGCCAAATTTTATTCACTTATAGTTTAGGTCATAGTTTCTTTACTATAATAAGGAGTCATCACATGTGATGCCCTATTTTTTAGGATACCGACCGGACCACCGGACGACCAACATATAAATAGAGCTTTAACTTATTTAAATATTAAAATACATTTCGACAGTATAAATATAAAAGTTAAGTTAAAAACAAAATATTGCTATAGCGTTCTCAACACCACCGCCTCGAAAAAATATACTCGTAAATCCTCCACGATTGGCTTATCCGAAAAAAAAACAAGAAAAAACGTTAACTTCGGCTGCACCGAAACTAATATACCCTTCCCAGGTGCATTTCTTTTAGTAACTAAGCGTTTAAGTAAATCTAAAGACGTAACCCGCCAGCGATTTATATCCAAAGGAAAACATTTTATTAGTTCTGTTTAGCCAGGTTGTTTGCTAGAAACAATAAGGTTATTTAATAAAGAAAATGGATCTTCTAAACGTTTTGTATGGCATAGTTATCAGACCTGCAAAATTACTTTAACTATTGTAGCGTTGCCTTAGAGCAGTGTTTCCCAAAGAGGGCGATAACGCCCCCTTGTGGGCGCTGCAGGTGTCAAGGGGGGCAGTAAGAGACCCAGAAAGAAAATGGGGGCGTTGTGTAGAGGCCTGGGGGGTTATTTGTAATTCTATTTAGCTAGGAGGCCTCTTAGACAACGGTTACATGAGTTCTCGACTCTCAACAACAACTTGTGATCATCAACTAATATGAATTAAAAGATTGCTCAAACTCGGTTCTATATTTCTCTCCGCGTAGTTCATATATCTGTCCTATGTTATTGAATATAGAAAAAATGAAAATCATGTCAATCGGTCGCTCCGTTTCATAACGGGGCATCTCGACAGGATAGAATTTATAGAATACTAACTGTCAAACGTATTGCTATTGCCATTAACAAATCTGTATGTGGGCATTTGCTATCATAATATAATCATTTGCGCAAAGGTGTAGGGGGTAGGTTCGAGCTGATGTAGCGAATGCTTTGAGCTCTTGAATAATTTATTTTATCACTTGCGAAACGACGTCGGGTGATATAACGTAGCTCATGTGGAAAATAAAAAAAAGGATAAAGATCCTTTTTAAAATGTTTTTCTGGAAAAATAAGAAAATAAAAAAAGGATAAAGATCATTTTTCACAAATGTATTTCTAGGAAAAATAAAATTCATATTTTTGGATATCTATTATAATAATTAATTGCATTCCTATATAAACAATGTCAATATTTATTTTATATTCATTTGTGGTTAAATGAAGTAATAAATACCTTGCTTCATAAACCGGCCGCAGATATTATTCGAAAAATTCCTTTGAGTAATAATTCTGTGCAAAGACGAGATGATGAAATGGCTGAAAACATTGAAGAATCATTTAGCGATTCTTTATGTTCATTTGTGGTTAAATGAAGTAATAACTACCGTGCTTCATAAACCGGCCGCAGATATTATTCGAAAAATTCCTTTGAGTAATAATTCTGTGCAAAGACGAATTGATGAAATGGCTGAAAACATTGAAGAATCATTGTGCGATCACCTGAGGTCAAGTCAATTTTCAATTCAGCTGGATGAGAGTCCACTTTACCAACTAATGAAGCATTGTTGTTGTCTTACGTGAGTTTTATTAAAGATGAGAAAATATGTGAAGAACTATTATTTGATAGAAATTTAGAGACCGATACAAAAGGCGAAACCATATTCAATATATTGGAAAAGTTTTGCGATGAGAAAGAAATTGCTTTGAAAAATATTATTTCAGTTGCTACGAATGGCGCTCCGGTTATGACAGGGTGCCATAAAGGCTTCATAGCGTACTTAAAAAATAAAATTCCAGATGTCCTTGGTGTACATTGCGTTATTCATAGACAACATTTAGTTGCTAGAAACTTAAGTGAAAAACTATTTCAATCACTGCAATATGTCATCAAAGCAGTCAATAAAATTCGCAACAGCTCTTTGAATGATAGATTATTTCATCAGCTTTGTGTTAATAATGACGAGGATTTCAATCTATTGTTGTTTCAAACTGAAATTCGTTGGCTATCAAGAGGCAATTGTCTGACTCGATTCTACAACCTTTTTGAATCTGTTATAGAGTTCTTGGAAACTAAAGATACAGAATTTCAAGACAAGCTCATAACATCAAAGAATGATATAGCTTACATGACAGACCTGTATAAATTGTTCAACGACATGAATCTCCAACTGCAAGGCGATAAACTAAATTTAATTAAAACAAAAACGTCGTTGCTGCTTTCGCAGCCAAACTGCTTCTACACAAAAAGAATCTGGGCAGACGTGAGTTTCACTATTTTCCGAATTTATCAGTATCATGCAGTAACGACGAATTGTTTGCCTACTGCCAACATTTGGAAAACCTCCACATTGACTTCACCGAACGATACCAGGACATTTTGAACTTGGAAATACCAGACTGGGTGTTGGATCCGTTTTCAAATGTAAACACAGCAATGTCACCTCAGCTGCAAGAAGAACTTATAGAATTGACAACAAACGAGGAAATAAAAATCAAGTTCAAAAATGGTTACCAAGAATTTTGGCTACAAAAACCGATCCCGCAATTGTACCCTGGATTGTGGTCAATCGTTCAACGATTCTTGATAGCATTCCCATCGTCATATTTGTGTGAACGTGGATTTAGTGCTGTGACAACACTGCTTACCGCTCTAAATAGAAATCGTTTGCTTGTTACCGAACGTGGCGACTTGCGACTGTTCTTGAGTAAATTGGAATCTGATATTAACAAACTTATTAAACAGCATCAGATTCATCCTTCACATTGGTTTTTATATAAGGATCGATTATTTTAGTTTTATTTTTATTTAAATATTCTCTGTTTTAATACTATAAAGTTGTGTTTCAATAATCATTCTTATTGGCAGGTGAAGCCGGTAAGAGTTAACTTGAGACCTAAGCGCCGTTGTATGTTACCTACTGCGCTCAGGTTTCAAGTTGCTGGTTATAGTAAAAGTTTCGTTTAGAATTCACCGTTAATATACATATATAGGTCACAATAATTAATTTGAAGTTATAGTGGTTTTTAAATAGGTGAAAAAATGGGGGCGCTAAAAAAATATTTATTCTCAAAGTGGGCGGTAGACAAAATAAGTTTGGGAACCACTGCCTTAGAGAATAAACCACGACGAATTTGTAGAATATATCTCGTTAACTGAAAAAGTCTCCAAAGCAAGCATTTGATTCCGATCGTTTGTATGGCAGCTAGATGTTATAGTGGTCCGATATTGGCAGTTCCGACAAATCAGCAGCTTCTTGCAAAATTTCAAAACGATATCTTAAAACTTAGGGACTAGATCGTATATATACAGACAGACGGACAGACGGACGGACGGACACACAGACAGGAGGACATGTCTAAATCGACTCAGCTCAACATTCTGATCATTTAAATATATACTTTATAGGGTCTCCATCGCTTCTTTCTGGATGTTACAAACTTCGTGGCAAAATTAATAAACCCTGTTCAGGGTATAAAAAATAAATTTAACAGCGTTTTAATATGTAGGCCTAACTGCACAAAATGGACTATTATCGAATGAATATACTTACATAAAATAATACGTTTGGTAGACATTTGAAAAAAACGTTGCGAATTTTGCGTGCTTTTTTATTCCGTGCGCTGAGTGTTTGCTATAAATTTTAAGTAATTCGTTAAAATTTGTTTTTGCGATGTGATAGAGAAAATATTGAAAAGCACAGTTTTGTGAAAAATGCGTTTAAAGTTCGCTTAACCCGGTACTGCCCAGAACTTTTTTTCTTTCAGATTTTGCTGAAATTAAGTAGACTTATGTATTTTGACCTCCTGAGCACGAAATTGATGTCCGTTTTACGATTCACTATATAACTTTTCCGGAAAATGCGAAAAACCAGCGTTGCCGTATGGTAACCGTGGGTCGCCTAGGGTACAGGTTTTTTGCTCTTCCTTTTTGAAATAAAATCTTCGAAAAATCTTGTTTTATGCATTTTTATTGAAATTTTAAGCAATAAAAAATAAATTTTATGACAAAACAGTTATGGTTTGGTATGGTAGCTGCAAAACACTTGACGCAAAGTCCAACGTAACATTTTCCACATGCTGTTCGCCCGTTAACGCTACAATTTTCACCCGCACAACGTCTACGATTTGATGGCTCTACAAAATGCCCAGTTTGATCGTACCGGAGAGTGTGTTCTACGCGACTTAGTTGCTGGGCATATCTGTAAGAAGTCATGGGACCAAGCGATTTGGCTTTGGTACCATAATGTCTGCAATAGTATGCGGCCAGTTGTCGTCGAAATTCAAGTTGCGTCATTTTTCCTTTGTTCTTTTCGATGAAGCTGCCAAGCATTTTGAATAGAAGCATCTATAAGCCAGGTAAATATGCTAGACCACCACTTTTTCCCCTGTATGCGATGCGGTACTGGGCCAAGTTTTGATCGAAACGATCTACTCCACACATATATTTGTTATATTCAGTGATCGCACAAGAACGGGGTACGTTTATTCGGGATTTACTTTGCTTTGAATAACGTTGTGCCATTGACTTAGGATTTTCACCAAAAGTGGTAGACAATAAGCAGACAACATTATTATCTTTCCATTTCACCAAACGAATACCAGTACTTTTCATAACAATTGATTCCGAGTAACCTCTATCCATTGATTTAAAATTTTTCTTGTGCATCAGAGGACAGCTTGCAGGAATGCGGTTTTCACGGATTGTTCCCGTTGCATTATGTCCACATCTTTTCAGAAAAGCTAACAAAGGATAACTAGTAAAAAGGTTGTCGAAATAAAACGAAAACGGCAACACTTTCAATGAATCAGGAAAATCGTCAACCATACTGACCAAAGGAGCAGCACATTTTCCAAACTTCGCTTCATAATCTTCGTTTGCACGAGGATTCTTTCCTTGGTAAATTTCGTAGTTCACCATATAGCCCGATGGAGTGCAATGGGGCCAAACTTTATACCCAAAACGTAATAGTTTGCCCTTGATAAACTGCTTACATCCGTGTCTGCCAAAGTAGGAAATCATACTTTCGTCAAAGGATAGGTTATGTTCGGCATGAAAATGATCAATAATTTTTGCTTTTAAATGATCAGTCAGTGGTCGCAATTTCCACATTTTATCGGGATTGGTGTCGCCGTTTTTTGAAGAAGCATTAGAGTTGTCTTCGAAGTGAAATTTTGCAAAATTTCCTGAAATCTATTTCGACGCATTGTGTTACTCACTAAGCTGTTACGAATATCTTCATCTTGACTCCATAAATTTTTGAAATTGGCGTGGTAATTGTATCCCGTAATGACCAATATGCCAATAAATGCTCGAAGTTCACCGACTGTTATGCTTGGGTTAGGTCTATTCTGTCCGACAATCCTCGTAATTTGCATCTGGGAAAATGGGAATAAGAGAAAATCTTCGATATTTGGAGCTAAAGAATCCAAGATAATTATTATTATGTAAATATGAAGCAATATTGTTTTCAAACATGCCTCCAAATTCATCTTCATCAAAATTTTGTAAACGTCGTCCACTAGCCATTACAACTTCACATCCGCTTTTAAGCTGAGCGGGACAAACATTATCTGGTATTCCCCCAGATTCGTCTTCCGCATCATCTTCACCAGATATATTGCCATCCTCAGGAGGTTCAATATAAATAGTAGCTGGTACATCATCTTGATCACCTGCTTCGTCAAGCTCTTCAATAAAATCAAGCATTTAATGCAACGATAAATCTCTAAGCAAAATAAAACATATAAAAAACAAGAACATATTCAGACATTTGTTTAATAAAAGCATAAAAATACTTCGTACGCAATCCAAAATGGAAAGAAAATCACAAAAAATTAAATGAAACACGAACAAAAAACCTGTCCCCTAGGCGACCCACGGTTCCCATATGGTAACGCCTAAGGTAAAATGTAAAAAAATAGTAAAAACCAACTAGTTTTTGACCAAACTGAATTCACATTTTATGGTTTATTTATTTAGCTATCGATTGGTATTATTAATTCTAAAGTCTGTCGAAGTATAAGCATTATATAAAAGCACTTACCGACATGCCATATCGAAAAACGAGATTTTTTCACCTTTGCTTTCGTCAACTTATTTTCAGATACGATAATTACTCGAATTGAACTCCCAATAATTCAAATTTCACAATTCTGGAAAGCTGCAAATTTTTCGGTTTGTAGTTTGTAGTTTTGTAGTGTAGCTTTCAAGTTATTTATGAAAATGTAACATGACATTTTGCGTTACCATATGGTACGCGTGGGTTATTTCGGGTTAAGCAACAGCTAAACAGCTCCTTCTTATAACTGCTGTGTCTTTAAAAATACTTCGAATTTAGACATGTTAAGAAAGCAATTTTTGGAAAATAAAAAAAAAAATGTTTGAGTCCATCTCACATGGGATGACTGAATCTATATTACTGAAATAAAAAATAAGTGATATAAACTCAAACCGAAGTTGCTCAATATAATGCAGTGGGTAAATCAGGAAAAGATCAACCAGCTAATCGGGAATCCCTATATTAAGAAAATGGGGCTTAAACCAAGGTCTAGACCGATTTCTACTCAGCGCTATCTACATTATGTGTAGAATACTAATTCAATTAATTTCATTAAAATATCATGCGTATTGACTATAACAAGGACTGATTGAATTGATTTTAGGCACTACTCATGTTTACTCGAGAACAAATTTTCATGCAACTTTAGGAAGATCACTCACGCAACAACGAAAAACACTGTGAGTAGTATACGGAAGATGGGGCATTTCGTGGACCGATTCACATATCTTTGGCATTAAACTATAACACCTACTATACATCTCATATTCACCTAATTTTGCTCACATATTGACCGATATACATATTTTGGCTATAACTATTAGAGCGAGTCAATTTGAACAGAACCAAAAAAACGGTACAATCATATATTTGGAAAATGATCCAAAATATGATATATGACAGAGTTCATTATGAACAATTTTGCCTAAAAAAATCCAAAACCTGTTTCAAGCCAGCGATTTCCAATGCTTAGTGTAGCTTTTAGCTGTGCATGAGAATTTTTGAGATATCCAAATAAAATTTAGGTCCTGTACGATGCCAAAGATTTCGGCCGCCATTTTGGTCTAAAACAAAAGATTCCAAAAGATTATTAATCTGTAAGAAAGCCGTTATCGTGCAGTGGAATCTTTTTTTGTTTTTTTTTTTTTTGTTTTGATATTTGACAAATTGGCGGCAGTTTGAACAAAAAGTATCGAATTTGGCCCTTTTTTCGACTGTTTTTGGTAGAAAAAAATTTAGGAAGACTTCAAAAAAAAATTAAGTCCATAGCTCGATACAAAAAAATGTTGTTAAAAATGTTTTCCCCAAATTGAAACTAGATGTCTTCAAACCTCTTGCTTTGAGAATGGAAACCGTTTTAAAAACAATATTCTGGGAAAAACGTTTATTACAGTGTATACTATCCGATAATGCAACAAATGCCATACCAAACAGAGCAGTAAAGAATGCCAGGATATTAAATCCAAATTTATTCGGAAAAATGTATTATGTGTTCTTAAAAGAAAAGGCCGGCCCATGAAAAGCTCAGTAATAGATGCGAAGAATGCTTTCAACTCATCAAATAGGACAAACATATTCAAGGCTCTGTACGAAATACGTACTGAATATCTTATAAACATCATTATAAGTTATAATAAAAAAGACCTTTAATATTCGTCACTGATGAAGGCACCATGATCTACAGCGGTGCTGAGACAACAACCCAAAGCCTTATAATGATAGCACTGCCTCAACACCTATGTACATATATGGCATTCGGAGCAAATGCAATGAGAGAGTAAAAGCGGTTTGCGATAGTGGTTATCTTTCATAAACTGGCTGAGCATAAGGCAGAAGACCTGCTCATAAGTACTAGGCAAGTGGAAGAAATAATGTCGCTCGCCATAGGGGAGTTTGAGATTCTTTCACAGCCTCAACTGAAGTATTCGGCAGTAATAGTAGACTCATGGCTAAAATTTAAGGAGAACTTCAAATAAAGCCAATAAAACCTTAAACGCTTGTTGGAAATGATTACAAATTCAAGCTGAGCACATTATGTTGAGTGCTGCGCCCATATTTCTTAGATCTTTCAGAAGGTGACGATTTCGCCCGAAATATAAGTTGTCAGAGTCATTTATATAATCTACGTCTATAAAGAGGAAGTGAAATCTGAGTGATTGTCCGTCTGTGCGTACGTGCATGCTATAACTAGAGTAAGTGGTGTTATGTCTAACCTTCTTTCAGCCTATTCTTTATTTTGTTTAGCTTCGGCTTTTTTATTCTTTCCCGGTCTAGTGAATGACACAAGGGAATTTATTGCCCTCTAATAAAGGATTTAAATAGAGTAAAAAGGCTTAGGCGGTACTAATGTATGAAATTGCTATCTGAGACTGAGTGAAAAATGAGAATGCAATCGGCTAGTGATGCAATGGTGAAGCAAAGGTAGGAGCCGACAGCATGTAGGCAGAACACGTGGGCACGTATTTAATTAAAAATAAAAATTTGAAAACCTTGCACGATGCCCCAGAGCAGCGCGTCATGGTTGTCACTACTGTCCACCGCGGCCAGCGGTCCAACGAGGCGCTTGCCTCTTGCAACTGATTGACCAGATCGGTGGTTTGAGCAGGTTTATGTTCTTGTAATTGCTGTCACTAACCCAGCTTAAAAATTGTAGAAATCGCATTTAATGTGTGGCGGTAACAATCTGCAACTAACGTCGCGGCATTCTAATTTATTTCCTCTTGATTTTTGCTGCATTTATATTATTATTGTATTATGCAGCGTCTACCAATAAGGATGACGTGATTTTGACAGCTCATGGCGGCATGTTTGTTTGAGAATTTGTGTCAGTAATTGTATTTCCTTGAAAATGAAGCTGGAAATGCCGTTACCATCAATAGCGAACATTATAACACGTTGTTGATCGAATAGTTTCGCGGAATTTGAATTTCCAACAAATCGGTGCGCCGTCTCGTGATTCACACCTAAATATGGTTGCGTTGAAAGTTTGGCGACTCATTAATTTCGAGAAATGGTTCAGATAAATTTCCGAAAAGATCAACGCTTCTAGATATTTTATCTGGGGGTATATTAAACCAAAAGTTTACGACAATCAATCAGCAATGCTCGTGGAGTTCGAAGAAAACATTTAGCACACTACAGCCGAAATGCCAATCAATTATGTTCATGTTGCTAAACCCTTTATAAGTAAATTAACTGATGTGCCGAGGCTCTAGTGGGCCAGATTGTCATACAATGCACAGAATTTGTGAGGAAAATGCGCCGCGCAAGCCGATCAAACTAGAAATGGAAATTGAATGCAAGATTTGTTTTTGTATGTGCTTGTGCATAGTGTAAAGAGATTAAGATGGAAAATAAATTACCGCGAAATAGATATGAAAGGTTTCTGATTGGGTAGACTAACACTAGGAAATTGGGGAACAGGAATTCAATCAGAAGAGCCCAAGTAATTTTCAAGTCTAATTAGTTGAGTAGTGTATTTTTGCATATAAATCAAATAAGGTAAATGCTCCTAATTACGGCATATTAAGGTAGTTTGATGAATATACGCATATTACAGTGAATCAAAAGTTAGACGGAATGAAGAATTATAAACAAATCGTAAATAAAGCTTTTATTTTTCATATTAACTTTTCAAATGATAGAATTTTTGTACCGTTTTTTTGTTATTAATGCTTTTCTGAAACACTCAATTGGCCCCAATTCCGTTCTAAAATTTTGTCAAAATCTAATTCCGTGCTAAAGGATCCTTATTCCGTGCTACATTAGAAAAGGTTCTTATTTCAACTATTCGTAGCAATTTGTTAGTAAAACTTACACAGTTTATACGTGGAACACAACGAAACATTTTTATTCACATAAATCACATAGAAATGTTAGATAAAATAAAATAACTTCAAATATTTTAATGACATTATTTGTCAGCTATGCATTTGATGCGATATATAAACATAAAATAATAAGTGTTAGTAAAACTGTATACATTCAATTATTGTGTGAAATAAAATAATTTCAATTACATTAATGTACATAAAGTCAGTTCAATATTAAATTTTTTTATTACATATCAGGTATTGAAACTATTCCTCTCTTATTTATAGGCTGAGGTAAATTAACTTTTTTAACTACTTCATCGGCGTCGTATTCTAAAATATCTTCTTTTCCTGGCCAATGCCAGTTAGATCCACTCATTGTCATGATTTTGATTTGAAATTTTTCTGGATTCCCATTAGTAACTTTTAACACCTGCTCAGGAAATTTCTCGCCTTCATACCTTACTACAACATAGTCTCCTGGATTAAAACTATTATTAATGTTCCGTTTTGCTTTCAAAACCTTGATTTGATTTTTTTAAAATTATCTTTTCTTTTCTTAATCTTTTTTTCTTCATCCAAGCGTCGCTTACTCAATGTATTCAGAAAGTGGCGACAGTTGGGGTTAATTTTTTCTTGACAAATTTTTTGTTCCGGTTCACTGGTTAGGGCTCTGGCCAGAAAAGAGCATTTTTGAAAGGCGTTGGAAATTCAGATTTTTTTATTTCTATTGCATTAACTGTGCTTTTTGGTGGAGTTCTCGAATTAATATTAACCACGTCTACATTGTCATTCAGTAAAAGATCGGAAATAGAAATACTTGCAATGCAGCTGCTTGTTTGCTCATTCTTAACACTTCTCCAAAAGTAGAATAAGTTTTCGTCTTTAACATCACCCTTCCAAGTTCCGCTGCACTCAATAAACAGTTTAAGCTTTTCAGCCGGCAACCTTTTCTCAAACCAAGTTAGTAACGCAGTTTACAAGTTGATATTTTGTTACTGGAAAGCCTATTTCCGCCAGATAACAAACCCATTTGACAATAAAACCTTCTGTCGAGCACAGCTGAGATCCTGGGCAGCCTTTTGAATACTTGTATTTAATTTTGTCCAGTAGAGTTTGCTTCGGAGCACGATATACCTTTGAAGCCTTGTAACATGTCATCCGATTGCTTTTTATTGCTTCAAGAGCTAAATTTAATGATTCCTGTGTATATTTTGGCATTATGGCGGCACTCAAATTTCTTTTAAAATGAATTGAAACGTAATTAGAAACACACCGTTCCCAACCGCGGCCTATAGAACGAATTAGGCAAAATTAAAAACTGAAGCCTATTTTGGTTCTACATGTTTTTATAAATATTAAGCAGGAGTTCCCGAAATATTTGATATAAACTAGTTTTGTAACTAATTTAAATTCCACCAATGAAGAATCATCGCAATAAAGTCTTGTTAATCCAATAACATAGCTTTAGAAAAAGTAAGCCTCTGAATTGTGTTTACTTATTTTAAGCTCATTTATGAAATTTCATACGCAAAAAATAAGCTTTTTCCTCAAAAACCGATAGGACGGAAATTGATCTTTAAACAATTTATTGAGTTTACTTTAAGCTAAGAATTTAAATAGATATATACTCGTATTATGCAGAAAAGGCATCAGATGGAATTCAAAATAGCGTTATATTGGAAGAAGGCGTGGTTGTGAACCGATTTCACCCATATTTCTTGCATGTCATCAGGGTGTTAAGAAAATATTTTATACCGAATTTCATTGAAATCGGCGAAGTAGTTCCTGAGATATGGTTTTTGGTTTAAGTGGGCGAGGCCACGCCCATTTTCAATTTTTAAAAAAAGCCAGGGTGCAGCTTCCTTCTGCCACTTCTTCCGTAAAATTTAGTGTTTCTGACGTTTTTATACTCTCGCAACAATGTTGCTAAGGAGAGTATTATAGTTTTGTTCACATAACGGTTGTTTGTAAATCCTAAAACTAAAAGAGTCAGATATAGGGTTACATATACCAAAGTGATCAGGGTGACGAGTAGAGTCGAAATCCGGATGTCTGTCTGTCCGTCTGTCTGTCCGTCCGTCCGTTCGTGCAAGCTGTAACTTGAGTAAAAATTGAGATATCATGATGAAACTTGATTGCCCTTCCTTACTTGTTTGTTAGTCGGTTAACGCACTTTTAGTGATTTTGAACATAACCTTTGTATGGGAGGTGCGCGTGGTTATTATCTGATTTCTTCCATTTTTAAACTGTATATGGAAATGCCTGAAGAAAACGACTCTGTAGAGTTTGGTTGACATAGCTATAGTAGTTTTCGAGATATGTACAAAAAACTTATTAGGGGGCGGGGCCACGCCCACTTTTCCAAAACAATTGCGTCCAAATATGCCCCTCCCTAATGCGATCCTTTGTGCCAAATTTCACTTTAATATCTTTTTTTATGGCTTAGTTATGACACTTTATAGGTTTTCGGTTTCCGCCATTTTGTGGGCGTGGCAGTTGGCCGATTTTGCCCATCTTAACCTTCTTATGGAGCCAAGGAATACGTGTACCAAGTTTCATCATGATATCTCAATTTTTACTCAAGTTACAGCTTGCACGGACGGACGGACGGACGGACGGACAGACGGACAGACAGACATCCGGATTTCGACTCTACTCGTCACCCTGATCACTTTGGTATATATAACCCTACATCTGACTCTTTTAGTTTTAGGACTTACAAACAACCGTTATGTGAACAAAACTATAATACTCTCCTTAGCAACATTGTTGCGAGAGTATAAAAACGCTAAAGGAACGGACATCATCATGATATCTCAATTTTTACTCAAGTTACAGCTTGCACGGACGGACGGACGGACAGACGGACGGACGGACAGACAGACATTCGGATTTCAACTCTACTCGTCACCCTGATCACTTTGGTATATATAACCCTACATCTGACTCTTTTAGTTTTAGGACTTACAAACAACCGTTATGTGAACAAAACTATAATACTCTCCTTAGCAACATTGTTGCGAGAGTATAAAAACGCTAAGGGAACGGACAAGAAACTTTTCTGCGATAAATTTACTTGTGCTAGTATGCAGCTCTAAAGAAATCTAGTACTAATTCTTAATACATTTTTTCAATAAAATGCGAATATGGCATACCTGAGGGGTTACTCTGTAATGCGATACGAATATGAAAATGTTCTCATCTTCAATTTTGGTACTCTGTAATTCGACAATCGCAGTAAATTTTGAAATTTTCGAATTTAGTTTTTCCCTTTCGCATTCAGTTTTTCCCTTTCGCATTGGCGGTACTCTGCTTTTCTAAAGCAATTGTCAAACATGCGTTATATTTGTAATTTTTGTGCTACAAGTTAAAGGCAAAAATGCGAAGAAACAAAAATAATATTTCGGGAACTGGAGGTGGTCCCTCACTTTTCATACCCAGTTAGAGCATCAAGTGAGTGAGTTATTGTCAATAGAGGAATCAATAAATGGAATGAGTGGTACCTTGTCATTCAGTGCAGCTACAAGCAGTATGTCGGAGATAAATGCAGACCCTACCGAACCAAATACACAAAACAGTGAACTACCACAATGTTCCAAAGTGGCATGCACACCTCACAAAAAACAGCAGACTCCTCTTAATACACAAGAAAATGAACTACCACAATGTTCAAATGTGACGTACCCACCGCGCAAAAAGCAGCAGACTCTGCTTGAACAACAAGTCGAAAACCATTATATTCCACAATAACTCGATTAAAGTGTTAAATGATATAAATTTTAATATAAAAAAATGTTTAAAACATTGAAAAAAAGAAATAAATTAGAAAAACGGAGACTAACCTTTGAAAAGGAAAAATTTCTATATAAACAAAAAATTGATGAAAAAAAATTGAGAAACTGGAAAATGTAAGTTAAATAACTACATATATAACTGCGAGAAGTAGAATTAAAAACTACAAATTTAATCTGTAATTATTTAAATTTAATTTTCCTTATTACAATGAAATAAAAGACTGGATTTATTAATTTGCAAATAGTTCGTTTTAATTAAGTTGAGTTACGAGCATTTATCATATTTGTTTTAATATCGTCCTTAATGTTTCTAGCAATAGTAATAAAATTACCACTATTAGGTAAATTTATATTAGTGGTGAAAATTCTTCTGGGCTCAAGTGTAATATTAATTGGTACTTCTACCTTGTACAAAATGCATATATTGTGTAGAGCGCAGCATACGTTCAAAATTTTAACGACTTTTTCAGGCGCGTAATGTAGCTCTCTTGCAGATAACAAGCATCGCAATCTCCCTTTCAATACACCAAACACGCGTTGAATTAGTGATCGGCCTTTTGTAAACTGTTGGTTGAAATAGAGTTCATCAGAACGTTCTGGCGCATTCCTATATGGTGTTAGCAGCCAAGGTTCAAGAGGATATCCGGAGTCTCCTACAATAATAATAACAAAATCATATACATAAGTGTTGCTGAGAGATGTTGATAATTTCTTTTAAAACATCAATATAATGTAATAATACGTATATAACAATTTTATCTTATGGCGTTTTAGCCACCATAAGTTATTATTACAGTTATATATGTATGTATATACTCACCAAGAATTCGTTCGCTTCTATTTCCATTTTCGTCGTTCTCCTGAGAGGTTCCATACGTGGGAGTTATGCGACGCGCCTCCAAATCTACCATTTACTGCCCTTATCTGCATTTTGTGATCACATATCTAAAAAAAGTTTTAGGTCATTGCACTGGAATCAATATATGTACATATGAACGTGTATATTATTGTATTTATGAATGTTCTTACCACCATTGCATTTATGCTGTGTTTTAGTTTACGATTAAAAAATAAGTGTTCATTCCGTGATGGTCGTATCAACTGGATGTGCGTCCCATCAATCACTCAAATTACGCCTGGAATTCCGGACGTCAAGTAAAAGGTTCTATTTGCTTCAATTTTTTCCTCAATGGTCAAGGGAAACACGATATGCTTTGGGCACAGAGTTTTCTCGATGGCATCGCACACTTCCAAGATGCATCGGGAAACCGATTGTTGGGCTAGCCCTGAATGCCTATTTTGGCCGACCGAGTGTTGATACCCGCCCTGTGCGAGGAACTTCAAGGTTGTTGACAGTTCTACAATTTCTGGAATTGATGTGGTCCTTTGAGCGAAACATATAAAACATATAAAAATGCGTGGTTACTGAGGCGGAAATTTTGACATTTTAAAACCGCAATTGTTTACTAACCTTTTATCGCTTAGAGACATAATGTCAGAATTATCTCAAATAATTCTTCTATCAATTCTTCCCTGAGAACGTAATGCCACAGAATTCATTTTAAATTATTCAACACAGTTTTAACGAACAAATTATTATTATTTTCTTTATTTTGCTCGTTTATACTTTGACATTTTTGGAAGTAATGCCAACTATTACATAAAAAGAAAAAAAAGCAAAGGTGAACAACATTGTTAGTGATGCGTAAGCAATACAGAGTATCAATTGCCTATCGCATCGCATTGGGCTTCCGAATCGCATTGTCTCTCGCATCGCTTTACAGAGTAACAGCAGGAACAGTGAAAAACGTAGAATCTTGGCCCGTGTCAGCTGATACGACCTATCTTATGGGCGCGCAATGTAAGTGAACAGTGAAAAACGCTACTCGCTTCTCTCTTTCATGTGGGATGACGTGAGAATTCACGACATTCGGATTTTTGCCGTAAACGTGTCAGCTGATTGCTCTCTCACAACGCAGGGTTGCCGATATATTATAAATATATATATTGTCGATACACTGTAGTAATTATCAACTTTTATAATTCAATATGTTCAATATGTTTCAGTATGTTTGAAATTTTCTTAAAATAACTCAAAATCAGAGTCGAATGCTATCATTTATAAATATGTAAACTATTTTTAATAGTTTGTTTTCAGTTTTGATATTTTATATTGTAAAAAATTGTAATTGAAAACAAAGATGTGCTCAAAACTATATATGCGTATTGAGCAATGGCAACATTGTTCAAATGTAAACAAACAAAGATGGCTGATTTCTGCGTTTTTTCCACGTTTTTCACTGTGCACACATTTTGCCGATGAGGAAGGAAAAGAAAGGAAGGCAGTAGCGTTTTTCACTGGCTGTGCTATAAGCCCCCTGGCAGAGATAAAGGGATGTTTAACTCCTCTCTCACTGGAAGCAATTGCTAAACGTCAAAACCTACTGAACTTTCACAGCTAATCGAGTTCAGTAGGTTTTGACGTTTATCAATTGGAAACGAGCGATGGCCAGATATAAATCTTACCAAAAAACGTGTAAACGGAGGGATTTGTTGCATCGTTCAAGACCACTTATAAAAAATGTAAAACAATGAAAATTAAATAAATTTAAAGATAGTTGATGAAACGTTTTGTAATTTGAAGCATCATAGTTTTATTTTCAATGGAAAATGATTAAAAACATTTAATGATTGAGAGCTAACAAGCTTAAATCCTATTATTGGGTATTGAAAGTACAAAAGTCAGTTGTTATAATATTCTTTAAAAAGATTTAAATAGTTTCTGCATATAATAAATAACCACTATTTAGTAATTTTTATTCGTACTAAATGTTGGGTATTGGGTTGATAAATGCCCACAAATTGTTATTTTGTTCAATCTGGCCATAATGGAAAATGTTATAAAAAAAACGCTAATTTTGAGGCGCTCTTACACTGGAATAAGTTTAACATCCCTTTATTCCTGCCCCCTGGTTTTGCGAAGAAACATGAAATGAACAATTGTTTCTTGAAGGAAATTCAAAGTAATCGTTAAATTCATCCTAAATTAGTTAAAATCATTGTTATGGAGTATATTTAATTTTGAAATGCTCTATAAAACGTACCAATCATTAACAACATTCCTTAAGGTTGGTATGCAGCTCTCAAGTAATTGCTCAAGGAAAAAAATACATTATTTCTCAAGTAATTTTGACAGCTGGTTACGCATTGTGAATGATCTACATTAGAAGAGCAAGAGAGAATAAACAAAGAAAACAAACTTTGTGCGTAATATGTATGTGTGTATGTGTATGGTAACATAAATATTTTTATTGAGATTTAAGAAATGTTGTTGATGATTGGTAGGTTTTATGCAACATTTCAAAATGGAATATATACTTCATAATAATGATTTCAACTAATTTAGGACGAATTTGACGATTACTTCGAATTTCCTTCAAGAAACAATTGTTGATTTGATGTTTCTTCGCAAAACAAGGTTTGCCATATTCACATTTTACTGAAAAAAAGTATCAAAAATTAGTACCAGATTTCTTGAGAGCTGCGTACTAGCACAAGTAAGTTTGTCGCAGGAAAGTATCTTGACCGTTTCTTAAGCGTTTTTTTATATGAAGTTTTTACGTTTCTTGAGAGCTGCATACTAAGCTTTACAAGAATGATAGAATACAAGATTACGTCGACCGCCATTACGAAACGTCATAGTTCCGTGTTGAGAAGAACAAGAGTGAAAAACTGTCAAATGGCTAGCAAATTGTAAACAGAAAAGTAAACACTTTTGTAAATTCGCAAAATATTATTAATTCTTTCGATTTTAATTAAAAGTTTTAGTGAAGCGATTGAATATTGTTGAGTGAAAAGATTTGAATCATTTCTAAAGAAATATATCGGCCTATTGATAATAAAATTGTCTATTAAGTTGTGATTCAAATGGAGAAGACGTTTCTTGTGTTGTATATAAATATATACATATATTATAAGTTCAGATGTACCAGATGTATGAAATTATGATAAAAGAATTGTGAAATTATTAATTTAGTATTAAATATATCATTTCTTTTGCAAAATAACACCCATTTTTTGGCAACTTTTAAATCGGCCGGAAAACTGAAAATACTCGTTTTCGATCCTTTAATTGCATAATAATTATTACAACAAGCCACTGCACATTTCATTTAAAAAAAAAATAATATATTTATGCTTAGAAATTTAAATAAATACAACAGTATACTTACACTGGTTTTCTTCATTTGAACAATTTCCACACATGCTACTCTATTTATTGTGGATGTGCCTAAAACGAATTATATACATATTTTCTCGCAACAACATTCTAAACATTCCACTGAAATTTTTCCTGCAAAGGCGAACGAATTAATATTATTTTGGGAATTTCAAAAAGTGTTTACTTTTCTGTTTACAATTTGTATGCATTTCTATGCTTGTTCTTCTCAACGCAAAACTGTTACGTCACGAAATTGTTGTACAATGTATTTGTTTTTGTAAGAATTGTCAAGAGCTAAACCGAAAAAAACTAACTGTAAACTAGTGTCGTAATCTTGTATTCTATCATTCTTGCAAGGCTTATTTTCTTTGTTTATTTTCTCTTGCTCTTCTAATGTGGATCATTCACAATGCGTAACCAGCTGTCAAAATTAGTCCGCGATTACACGAGGCAACTTTAGTTGCTAATTCTCGGGCGATTCTCTTCTGCTGTCGCCCATTACCTTCACACGAGCAACTTGTGTTGCGCAACTCTGTTCGAGTTTTTTTCTCATTCTCTTTCACTTTACTTTAACCCATTGTCTACTCTTTACTTTAACCCATTGTCGTTTCTTTTTCCTTATAGGTATTTGGGCCACTCTATCCCATATATTTATCAGCTCTGTCAATTAAGAAATACATTTTATTTATTAAAACAAACATATATCACCCTTTTTACTATCGTCTGAATCAATTTGTATGGCTTCCTCCATACATTTCACAATATCTTTAATTAATTCGATTTTTTCGTCATACTCCGTTTTCTAAAATATTTATATTATATTATGTATATTTGTATACATGTTTGCAAATTACTTACCAAAAGATGAAATTAAATTTTTTAAATATATTCAAAATATTAATTTCAAAAAAAGATACGCAAATGCAACTATGTACTACGAAAGAAAGAACACAAATGCCGAAAAACGTCGCAGCGAACTGTTACGAATAAGAACACAAAGCGAGTTGCTGAACACTGGAAACTCGGCGCGATTCTCCTCTCCTCGTCGCCCCCTCGCCTATAAACCAAGAGTTGCCGCAACAAAAGTTGCCTCGTGTAATAGAGCTCTTACTTGAAGAAATAATGTTTTTTTTTTTGTTGAGAGCTGGATACGGACCATAAAGTATGAATTGTCACATTGAAGCATGTATGTAACTGCAGAAACCTTAGAATATCGAGAATGCTCATGGTGTACCGATTGTCAAAGTGTTTCGCTTTTTGCAGGGGTTCTCATCACTGAGAGATTTCGAGAGAAGGATAATAATATTTAAGCTCCTCTTGCTCTTTCAGGCTAGACATCATTTTCAATAATGTCATTGTGATTGGATGTGAAATTAACCAACATGAACTTGGTTGAATGCAGAATAAAATTGAAACAATTAAAAATACATTAATATTATTATACCATTTAAAAGATTTATGTAATATTAGATAAAAAAATTCGCGATAGGATAGGATACCAATATGTAGCGCTTTGTGGAGTGGTCTTCATGGTTTCTGTATTTTCTTGGCTGCTGCAATTGCGGATTTTTACTGGAGCGCTCACCAACTCGATATTGTGTTTGTATTTCATTACTACTCCACCACTGTGCAGTGCAACAAAACTGAGGCTTACTCAGTTGAGTTCATTACCATGATTCGTCCTTGCTGCAACACCATATTTGGGCGACATTGCAACTGACAATATGTGCAATTGTCATTGTACCGTGAAGGCACGACAAAACTAAAAGACAAAGCCGTACATCAGTGAGAACTAAAAAACAAAAACACCCTGACTGATACAATCGCATATTGCGAAATTCGTGAGGCTTTGATACCACTTCTTTGTGGTGATATCAAGCTTTCGTTATCGCTATCGCCATTGTTCAGATGTCACTCAACCAGCAATTCATTCAGCATTGAAAGTCGGTTCTATCATATACATACATACATATGTACACATGTGTGCTAGTGGGCTGTAGTTGTTGCAGGTAGCACGCGGCAAGTGCTACGCACAGTTTTCAGTTGATGCATATATGGTATCTGTAAAATTTCGCAATGCTGCAAGCGCACAGAACCCGGCTTTTTTCAGTCACTTGCAAGTCTGCGTTGGCTAAATAAATAAATTTACATAAATTTGTTGGGTTCTATTTTTTAATTTTTTGCTTTCTTGTCGGCCATTGAAGCCTGAATAATCTGTCCCTTTTTGAACATTTTTTGACCTTGTAAGAACTAAAACTGTTAAAGATAGATAAAGAGTTATAGAAGTACACATTTACGAACAATGAAATAGAATCAGAGGTTTAGCTTTGAAACAATGGTATAATTTTTTGGAAATTTTTCATTAATGTAGTAACTTTTCTGCATAATAACAAAGGCAATCATATGAACTTTTAAAAAAGAGGAAGGGATAGCATTATCGAGTTTTACAGTAAATTGTAATCTAAAAAGTGTAAATAGTGTGCCTCGTGCTTAGTGAAAAAATAATAGAATCAATAGCGAAATGGTTTCATAAACGAAAAATATTGAATTTAAAAAGCACAATAAGTAGTTGTATTAATTTCATTAGATCTGTGGAATGAATATTTGTATCAATTATAAATTTATGTAGAAAGAGCGGTCGAGCCAAATATTGTTCAAAGGAGGAAATATATGTTTTATATCTTTTTGTAATATTTATGAATTGTTTTTTACAATATTTTTACAACAATGATAGAGAGTATTATAGTTTTGTTCAATAAAAATATAATTTAAGTCCTAAATTTAAAAAAGTCAGATTTTATATTTAGAACGGAAAAAAGAGTCGAAATCCGGATATTGTATTGTCCGTCTGTATATACCGTCAGGATGACCAAACGAGTTGAAATGTCCGTCCGTCCGTCCGTGCACGTTTAACTTGAGTAAAAAAAAATTGAGATATCATGATGAAACTTGGTACACGTATTCCTTGGCTCCATAAGAAGGTTAAGTTCGAAGATGGGCAAAATCGGCCAACTGCCACGCCCACAAAATATCATTAAAGAAAACCTATAAAGTGTCATAAATAAATTTAAAGATAATCATAAATTCAGGCACAAGGGATCGTTTGTTCGGGCATATTTGACCCATTTTTGCCTTACTAAGTTTTTTTGTACACTCGGAAACTGCTATAGCTATGTCAACCAAATTCTATAAAGTCGTTTCCTTCAGGCATTTCCATATACAGTTCAAAAATGGAAGAAATCGGACAATAACCACGCCCACCTTCCATACAAAGGTTATGTTGAAAATCACTAAAAGTGCGTTAACCGACTAACAAAAAACGTCAGAAACACTAAATTTTACAGAAGAAATGGCAGAAGAAAGCTGCACCCAGGCTTTTTTTATAAATTGAAAATGGGCGTGGCCTCGCCCACTTATAAACCAAAAATCATATCTCAGGAACTACTAGACCGATTTCAATGAAATTGGTATATAATATTTTCTTAACGCTCTGATGACATGTACGAAATATAGGTCAAATCGGTTCGCAACCACGCCTTCTTCCAATATAACGCTATTTTGAATTCCATCTGACGCCTTCTCTGTATAATATATACATTAGGAACCAACGATGATAGCGGAATAAAACTTTACAAAAATACGGTATTTGAAAATATGTAAATGAACGTTCGGTGAAATCTCGATTATCACTTTATCATGTTTATAAAATGTTCGGTGACACCCGAACTCAGCCCTTCCTTACTTGTTTCACAATATTTTTACTGCGACCGATAGCACTTGCCATAAAGTAAACAATAAAAATATAATTTAGTTGAATTTAAATTAAATTCATATTTTATTTTAGAACGGAAAAAGAGTAACAGTATTGTATTGTCCGTAACTGTATATAAACGGTCAGGATGACCAAACGAGTTGAAATGCGGGTGTATCACGTTTACCGACAGTAAAAAAAAATTGATTTGAAAACATTAAAACTGCAAATTAAGTAACATTTGCTTTTGCATATGTTTGCTAAATATTCTTATGAATGTTTTAAAATAATATCATTAAAGAAAACTTTGCTAAATAAATTTGTGAAAATAATCATAAATTCAGGACCAAAACACTTTTGCTCGATATGACCACCTTTTGCCTTAACTATGGCCTTGAGACGGTCAAAAAACGAATCGCAAGCTGCCCGAATGTAACAAGCCGGTATTTTGGCCCACTCACGGACAATGGCTTTCTTCAGCATCTCGAGACTGGTGTATTTTTTACTTCGGACCTTGCTCTCCAAAATGGCCCAGAGAGAATAATCCATTGGATTCGCATCTGGTGAATTCGAGAGCCATTGTGTGGTCGTAATGAAGTTCGGAACGTTGTTTTTCAGCCATTCTTGGTTTACTCGCGCTTTGTGAGACGGTGATGAGTCTTGTTGAAACGTCCATGGTTTGCGACCGAAATGATTGTTTGTCCACGGCTTCCAAGCAGCCTCCAGAACACTTTTCCGATAATATGTCGCATTGACTTTGACGCCAGGCTCGATGAAAACAATTGGAGAGCGCCATTATTTGTGGCGGGTGCTGCGTCGTAGTGGCCAACCGATGACTTATATTGGCGTATGAACGGTCGGTCAAGTAAACCCTATCGTTTTGAGAGTTTACGAATTGCTCAATTGAAAACAATTTTTCGTCAGAAAATCATGTCTTACTTGTTGCTGCTTCGGTGTGAGATCATGGGACTTTTGAAACTTGTGGCGTCTTGAGCTCATTTTTCAATATGCGTCGGATGCTTCGGTCAGATATTTTCAGTTCTTTAGCCATTTGATTGGCACTTCATCGTGGATTTCGCTCAAGTCGCTTCTTCACTTTCCAAACCATCTCACGTGACGTTGCAGTCTTTTGATGACCACCTCCATGGCGTTTTTCGATGCTACCGGTATCATTGTAACGAGTGATGGAGTGAACACTTTTTTGCGTTAACTTTTGGCAAAACGCTTTTGTACACTTGTGAACAATACTCCGAACTGTCATTCAGAAAATTTATAAACAGCTGATTCCAGTGCGACAGCTGCGCAAACGGTCTGAATTTGGTTACAGTCGATAGCCGGACCCTGTAAGAAGTGCCATCTCAACTGACAAAATTGTCAAACTCGGATCATAGCTTTGCAAACCCAAAGACACCGAATTTCGACCGCATATATTGGTCCATTTATGAGGCCTAGTAATGACAGAAATGTGCCTATACATCAAAAACGGATAAAATATGATTAATACTTCCCCTAGCCTTTATAAACTAATTTTCGAACTTCCGGTCGACTTTATGTCGTATAAATCGATCAAGCTGTGAGTTAACTTAAAGAAATTCTTTTCCTAATAACAGTGCGTATGATATTGATTTCCGATTTTATGGCCGACTTTTTTTGCCTAACACACTTTGTTCCATTGCTATAAAGGCATTATATTTCTGTGAAATATTTAAAGCTCTATGGTAACTCTAACAATACTATTCTTACTATTGTAGGTAGTAAGCGGTATGCTCTGAAAACGGTGTTTCATTGCTATAAAGATACTCATATTGAATTTTGAGTTCTAAATTGATTTTATTACATTGTGTTAGCCAATCGCAGAATGCTGCGCAAAACATACTTAACGATAAAGAGAAAGGAGCTATAGACGCTTTGAATGGTAAGGGTTTGACCTTTGATCGGAAATTGGGAAGGTCGGTTCGGTTTTTGATCGAATATTTGTGCTTAAGAAAGGTGTGTGCACGGTTTGTTCCGCACAAATTGACAGACGACCAAAAATTGCTCAAAATCCAACATTCGAAGGACATCATTAAAGAGGTCAAAAAGGACAAGAACCTCCTTTACAATATTGTGACTGGTGACGAAACGTGGTGTTTCCAATATGATCCCGAAACGAAGCACCAGATTGCTGAATGGAAGGTACCGGACGATCCGAAACCCAAAAAATCGCGCAGAAGGAGACTATTTTGAATAAAATAAATTGATTTTGCCGAAATAACCATTTGTTCTGATTTTTTTTTTTGTTTAAATTTCTGTTTACTTTGGAACGCACCTTGTACATCCAGTGTTCGACCGACGAGGGTTACTTGTTTTTTTTTTAAGAGCGGCCGAAGGCCCCCCACGCAAAAAGGAGATCGACTCGAAAAAGTACCAATGTCATAGAGGGTATAACATTGTCTCTAACATCAATCATCGGATATTACTACTGCTACTTCTGAAGCAAAGTATCGTAGCTTTTTTTGTCCCTTTGCTAATTATTTCGTATTTGGCAAATAAAATTCAAGTGTGTGCTTAACCGCGTTGTGGTGGATCTGCAAGAACAGTTGACCAGCCGTGGCGTTGTTCGTAGAACAAATAAATTAAAGGTGTCGGAAATAAAGGGCATGTGGAGCATTGGCAAAATGTTCTAAACATTTGAGTCGCTGGAGAGCTGCATAGCTTTTTCTGAAGAGCAAGGGCTTATTTTGAAGGAGAAGATTTGCAGGGTACATAGACTGCCGATGATGCTCTTTGTGGTCGGAAATAGCATCGGCGGTACGTTACGAAGGGGACTTGGTTGGAGAACGCTAAAATGCCTTTGTCTTAAGTATTTTACTTAATGTTTTGCTACGCATCGCACTGATCGCACGAGGAAGTCCGTAAAAACAGCATAGTCAGGGAACCTACATAATATGTATATATTATCTAGCTGGAGAAGATGTATATATTATCTACTATGTGCGACTGGTATACTGCAAAAACGTTCAAAAAGACAAAAGCACATTTGGGAAGAGAAAATTTAATAAAAAATAAGATTAAAAAATATACAATATTCGATAATTACTTACATATATGTTTTTCTCATTTCAGGCAGGAAGGTGTAAGGTCACTGGGTGTTGGGGATGGTGGAAGATGGCAGCCACTACCTGCGGTTGGAGGTATGTCCGGAAAATGTCAGGTCTTCGGAGGTTCTCATACTCTTGATTAGAGACATGTTGCGCCAGGTACAATCATTAGCACAAATTGTTGGAAGGTGTATGATTGTTTAACGAATCATGAGCATCGACGTGTAAATCACAGTGATCTGGACAATCCATTTATCGCGGAGGATGGTACGCATTCGCAAGGCATAGAATCCCAGTGGCAAGTTATCAAAAGATTTTTTGCGAGAACTAAATATAATAATCCCGAAAACTTCGCGGATTTAATCCTCTAGTATGTTTGGCTACAAAATGTGGCCAACAAACAAGAAAACTCATTCAATAAATTATTAGAGACAATAAAGTTTATATAAAAGCCATAAAATACGTTTGTTTTTATTAAATTGGAATAATTTCTTTATATTTTATTTTATTGGTTTGTGTTTCCCGGTATAATCCTAACATTGCACGTGAGCAAATGCAGAAAACTCTTGAAACCACACCATGAAGTCTCTATTCTCAGTTTACCCGAAATCACATGAATAAAGACTGTTATTAAAAAAAATCGAATAATACAGTAGCGGCAAAATAGAAAATTTGCTTTGAAAAAACTTTCCTATTGGTCCTAGGTAATTTTTTCCGATGAGATAAAGTTCAACCTTGACGCTCTAGACGGCTTTTTGGGATCCTGGAGAGATTTACGAAAAGAGCCGCTATATTTTTCAAAGCGGAACATCGGCAGAGACTCACTTATTGCTTGGTGCGCCTTTTCAAATTCTGGGACGGTCTGTTGACTTACCCTTCTTGCTGAATGAATAGTTCCAAGAACTACAGTGATCCGAAAAAATATTCCCTTTTCAACAAGACTACGGTTTTGGAATAGTAAGCTTGTTCTCCTGAGAACATCTGAGAATGGCTGGTAAGAAAATCTTACGAGAATTATCGTCAATTTAATAATGTGTTCAGTTATTTAAATCTTTCATAGAAACATAATGTCTTTATAGCAATGAAACAACATGTACATATATTAAATTTAGTTGGTTTGGTTGAGTTCATATCAGATGTATCTCACTAGAGATCATTTAGTACCAATTATACGATATTGTGGGTAAACAATTGTAATACTCTTTAATTCTAATTTCGCGTAAAAACCCATTCGTTTACATACCTTTTGTCTAGTTTGGCATGATTGTCATGTGTAGAAGTTCACTCAGGTGAGGCCAGAAACGATTCTTTCACATATGGATCAAGCAGCTCACGACTTCCGGCCTTAGACCAAATTATCCTCTGGGTAACCAAAGAATATCGATTGGAAGGCGAGCTAAAGTGAGAAGTCGAACCATCCCTCTTAAGGGTGGTACGCTTTATTTGGGACCCTCTACGTAAGTTAATTGGGAAGGTACCACAGCCCAGCTGGTTGATGACCTCATTAGAGTGAAGGCTGACATCACCGCGGTCCAAGAAATGCGATGGCCGAGATAAGAATTGAGATGAGCAGGTCTTTTTGACATTGACTACAATGGCCGTATTAAAGAGCGCAAATTCGGTGTGGGATTCGTGGTGGGAGAGAGACTCCATCGTCGAGTAATGGCAATCAAACCGGTGGATGAACAGCTTGACATAATCAAAGCGGTGTCTTTCAACATATGGATGTTTTGCGCCCACGACCCGAAGGAAGAGAAGGACGATGTGACCAAATATGCCTTCTATGAGCGCTTGGAGCGAACCTATGAGAGCTTCACCCCACGATGTCAATCGTGCTTGGCGAGCACAAAACAGAAATGTGGCTCATAAGCACCAGGAAGGTGGAAGAACCACAGATCTCTCCACAGGGAGAGTGAGATTACTCCACAGCACAGAGTCAGAGCTCATCGTAGGGGAGTGTGATATTACTTCACATCCGCAGTTGAAATATCTGAAAGGAATATGGGACTCCAAATTAAAAATTAAGGAATACCTGGCGTATACTCCCGGTAAGGCAAACAAAATTTATAACGCTCTATCGATAATTATAGCCAATAGAATCTACTGAGCTCTAGCAATTATATCAGCTATCCTCATTTAAAGAGCAATTGACCCACAGACTTATACCGCAAATTCACTCGTGGATATACAGACGACATGGGGACCTGGATTTAAATCTGATCCAAATACTTAGTGGGCATGGATGCTTTAGACATTCCACAGGGACATTAATGTCGGATTTACAGATCTGATATCAAATACTTTTAAGAGCTATAACTTTTTTATGGATGCTTTTGGTTCAGAAGCTTTTTTTGAAGATCTTTAAATGATTCCATTCACAAATCGACATTAATCCCAAATGTCGGACTGGCTTATTTCTGTAGACTTTAGACTTGTAGCCCCACAAAAACAGTCTAAAGGCGTTAAATCGCATGATCTTACGGGTCCATTTCTTGAGATGAATTGTTCTCCGAAGTTTTCCCTCAAAATGGCCATAGAATCGCGAGCTGTGTGGCATGTAGCGCCATCTTGTTGAAACCACATGTCAACCAAGTTCAGTTCTTCCATTTTTGGCAACAAAAAGTTTGTTAGCATCTTGGTTGACATGTGGTTTCAACAAGATGGCGCTACGTGCCACACAGCTCGCGATTCTATGGCCATTTTGAGGGAAAACTTCGGAGAACAATTCATCTTGGACCCGTAAGTTGGCCACCAAGATCATGCGATTTAACGCCTTTAGACTATTTTTTGTGGGGCTACGTCAAGTCTAAAGTCTACAGAAATAAGCCAGCAACTATTCCAGCTTTGGAAGACAACATTTCCGAAGAAATGCTCGAAAAAGTTGCCCAAAATTGGACTTTCCGAATGGACCACCTAAGACGCAGCCGCGGTCAACATTTAAATGAAATCAAGACTGTTATTAAAAAGTAATGTCAAATGAACCATTCTAACGTTTCAAATAAAGAACATGAGATTTTCTTTTATTGCTTTTTTTTTTAAAAAAAAAGTTATCAAGACTTAAAAAATCACCCGATACATCAATCTAAACACGTTTTTTTTATTGCTCCCGCTTTTCAATTAAAGGGGAAAAATTAAAAACTTTTGCGGTCGATAATTTAATGACACTCGTGTGTCAGTCGATTGATCAACTGGGACTTTTTCAACAGATAAGGCGTCTTTCAGTCCGCACAATAGAATAGACTTAAATGTTCTGTCCCTCCCAATATGTAAGAATTAACGGGTGGTTCCGTGGGAGAGTCTTGAGTTGGGAGTAGTTTAGGTTTATATAACTCTATATCTATCTTGGTAAAACTTTGAACTTGTCTTTAGTGTATACCACCTTATGACTGAAAATTGTTTAAATCCAATAATAATTGTTCAAGCCCCTAGGTACCGAATATTTAGACCCCGGTACCCATAGGTGACTTTTGATCGAAAATGTCGTATGTGAATCGGACCAGTACTTCCCTTAGCGCCCACATACCTAATATACAAATTTTCGAACTTTGGGGTGACTTTGTACCGCATATAACGGCCAATATATGAGTAATTCCAATGAAATAAGAGAGCGTGTGCCTAAAATAGATAAATTTGAGCGGAAACTTGACCTAGCCCCTACATAACAAATATCACGATTTTCGAACATCCTGCTGACTTTACTCTATGTAATTGGATTTACACCTTAAAGTATTTCCCTGACTTTGAATATATTTTATTTATATTATAAATGATCAGGATGACGAGACGAATTGAATTGTAATGTTTGTATAATCTCTTTTCTTTAGTCTATCCATCAAGCAATAACTTGAGTAAAAACTATGACATTTTGATGATGCTAAAATTACAAAGATTTTTAAGAGGAAGTCCTTTTTTTTCATACACTGTGAAAATGGATAATCACCACGCCAACTCCCCATTTAACGGTTATGTTTAAAACAACTTAATTGCGATAACTCACTGAATAAATGAGCCACAAGTATTAAATTTCACATCCGGGAAGGCAGAGAAAGGCTTTATAAGTAGGTTAAAAAATAGGCCAGTTCAGGCGAATTAACGCCTTTATTTTTTTCTATTCCTAATATTTAACGCACTATAGCTGAAATAATGCACCAACTCATCGGGGTAATCGGGTGGAGAAATGCAAATGGAGCTGTGGTGGTCCCTTGGCCGACTTTTTGTTCAAATCATAAATGACATAAAATTTTCTGAATAATAAAAAACAAACAGAACCCATTTTGGCCAAACTTTAGTATTTTATTTAATTTTAACATCACGTCGTTCTTGCTAGCAGACTCTTTATATTAATATTAGAAAAAAGTGTCGAAAATGGACTCCGAATTAATCCTTCCTTACTTTGCTGACTATCGGTTTTGACATTTCCGCTGGTGCCTGTGTGCCTGCCAGTCTGTCAGTTGTTTCGCTTCGTCTCGATTATATTTTTTTTACTAATCGTTGCATTTTTTCCATGCCGCAACGTGCTTATCGAAACATGCTACAACAGCGCTGGTGCCCATTTTTTCAAAATAACAACCCATTAGACGGGAATCAGGTCAATGCGTTAACTTGGACTAATCGCTCATCTATTGTGTCAATGCTCCAGCTAAAAATGATAACGCATACTAACTAAATAATAACTAAAGTATTTCATTTTACAGAAGTGTTTTGTATATTGTGTATTACAAATGCTTGAGGCAATTGGCAGCCCTGGAGCGAAGAGGGAAATCGGTAAACGTTCCTTCTGATAGTTGTTACATGTTTATTTTTACAAACTATTGGCTAACTAACGGTCTCATCGTCATTTGAAGAATTGGCTTTGGAAACAGACTAGATTTTAAAGGAAAACAAAAGGCTTTGTAGAAAGCGTAAAGCCGAAGCTTCACCAAAAGTGATCATAAATGAAAATACTTTATCATCGAACGGTGAAAACCACACAGCTAAAAGTGATAAACCGAAGTATGAACCGCGACCTCCACCTGATTTCAAATATCTGTAATTATAAAGAACTAAAAAACCTAATTAAAGATAATACCAAAACTTCATTTGCCTTAAAACTATTAAATAACGACGTCGTAAATAAACTCAAGTGGAAAATACGAGAACCTTTAGACATGTTTTTAGCTACTTTTTATCCTAATGAAGACATCATGAATATACATATATGAAATGAAACGCATTCTTCTCACCGTTGTTCTCATTGAGCATATTAGAAATTCTGAACTTATTCCTCAATGTAAAAATTGCCAGTTATTTGGACACACCAAGAAGTTCTGCGACAAAATATTAAAGTGCGTTAAATACGGTGGTAAGCAAAAAACCATCAAGTGCCAAAAACTAAATTCAGAACATTCATCCGACAAACTACAGAGGATGCATTGTTGCCAAGGAGCTTCAAAGCATTCGTAACAAAGCCTTGAAGAAACAAAAAGTTTCCATAAATTTGCCCACTATATCAAATAACCTACCCATTGGATTATCATCTTGGGATAATACTCCGGAGAAATGGCAACAAACACGTTCACCACTCGACAAAACCAACCTTCATAAGGCAACAGCTGAATTACAACGAGAAATCGTACGAATGAGTCAATTAATAAATATTTATCTCAACTATCCGCTGACAAAAAAGATGATTACTCACTTTGGAAAAGTAGCAAATATCTTAAACCCCAAACAAGTCACGTTGCACCATTAAAAATTGCTTCCAATACATGGGCTAGAAGCGATTGTGATAAAGCTAAAGCATTTGCAAAAACCCTAGCTGAAACCTTTCGTCCACATGAGTGAAATCGCGTTCCTCAGTAGTATTCTACAGGATCATGCAACAATTCCAGCAATAATCATTTGTGAAAAGTGAAATTAAAAAGCTTTATGTTAAGAAACCAGCTGGATTCGATCTAATTACAGCTGAAGTTTAAAGCAGTTACCATACAAAATTTTAGTGAAGCTAACCTATCTTTTTAATACAGCTATTCGTCCGACTCATTTTCCAAGCCTTTGGAAAGTTGCCGAAGCTGTTATGGTTCCTAAGCCAGGAAAGGATCCCTATGCAGTCTTGTCGTATAGACCAATTTCACTACTTCCACAAATCTCAAAAGGTTTTGAAAAATTAATTTAAGATTAAAATCTATAATCGATGAAAAGCACTTAAGCAAGCATTCAAAAATAGAACAAATTTATAGAATAACATCCGAAATAGAAAAATCCCTTGAGGAGTGAAACGTATATTCAGCTGAAATCCTTGACGTTGCGCAAGCGTTCGACAAAAAAGGCCTTACGCAAAAACTAAATTCATGTTTTCCGATTGAGTATTGCGCTCTTCTAGAATTGTACATCACCGTGAGATTATTCCGTGTAAAACAAGGAAATGAATTCTCCAAAGTAAAAGAAATTGAAGCAGGAGTTCCGCAGGGAAGAATCTCAGGTCCACTTCCATATATTTTATATACAAGGGACTTAACCTTCGCATCAAACAATATGACCGACACTTTTGCTGATGATGCCGCAATACTACGCGTCGAAAAAGCAGCAGAAAAAGCTGCTCTAATCCTGCAACATGCAATCATCTCTGTAGTAAGTTGGACTAAAAATGGATGTTTTTTGAATAAAACTAAACGGTGACAGAATCAACATATAAGTATCCTTGTCTGCATACCATATGCAACTACAGCCAAATATCTAGGCATCATGCTCGATGCTAAATTACGTTGGAAAGAGCATATTAAAAAAGGATTGAACATAATATGAAATTGTCAAAAATTAAATGGCAAATAGAGCGAGGGTCAAACCTGTCCATACACAAAAAATTACTTCTTTATAAGCAATTAATCAAGTCGGTATGGTCATATGATGAGCAACTATGGGGATGTGCCAATGATAGCAGTATTAATATTATACAACGTTTTCAAAACAAGGAGCTAAGAGGCATTGTAAATACTCCTTGGTACTGCAGAAATGCTGATATTCCTCGAGACCTAAGAGTGAATACAGTCGCCGAAGAAATAAAGAGACAGACAGATGCCCACTTCAAAAGGCTTAAGAAGGGAGCCTGCTTTAGAGGCTTCAAAAATTCGATTCTTTGAGGATTTTTTTGGGAGGAAAAGATATAAGTGGTTAAAGCGAAATTTTTTGGCTTTATAGTTATGTATTTAAACATCATTCACAAATTTTTTGAATACGAAATCTTTAATATTCTGCCTTTGGTCGACTTTGGAGGCATCCTAAAAAAGCATGAATGAAACTGAATTGACACATTTGTATTACGAAGTTACGGAAATCGATGTTTGTGTTTAAATTTCATGTATGCAAATTTTTCAAATCGCACATATTTGTATGGGTGCTCCCTAGGGTGGTTCAAAAAAAAATTTTGAATGTTTTCTGAGAATAATAATTTTGTCGCGGGAATTTTTAAAGTTTGAAAAGCCACCTTTCTAAATATGTGATTACTATTTTTACGAAAACGAAAATTAATTGGTGAAATTTTTGTTTCAATGAAAAACCGAAAGTCCCTATGTTAAATGAATGGGAACCTCAATAAAAATAGCGACCCCTTAGAGTTAAGCTACAGCGCCTGGCTTGAGGGAGGATTTTTGTTTTGTCACTATCACTAATCACTAACATTTAAGGGGGTAAGAATTGAATAAAAAATTCAAACTTTTTTTGAAGCACCCTAGTGCTCCCGGAACGTTTTATACAAAGATTGAAAGTTTTTTATCAGACATCAAAAGTGCGACTATTTGGTACCAATTTAGTAAGCGGAATCACACGTTGGCATTGCAAATCTGAGCTTCAAAGTTATAGGCTTGGCTACTAATAAAATTTATTATACACGAACTTTGTAAATGGAGGCCTGAGAAAAAGTTAAGCTAAAGTAAATCAATAATTACATTGCGAAAACTCGACCAAATTAAACCAGACTGTATGGAAACCAGATATAGATATTAAAGACGTCTAAAAAGTCGAAACATGACAGCTCTAATATGAATAGATATGATAATAATAATTTACTTCCAGGCGCGCATCATTAGCACGGTCAATTAACCGCGAACTGAGAGTATTTATAGCTAAAGTAACGAATAAGGCACTACTAAGTTCAGTTAACACCGAACATTTTTTACCCTAATCCTTTGCAAGAATCAAAGGCTAATAAATATTTTGAGGTGTTGACAAAACCTTATGATAAAGACTGTTCCATTTGAATTACATGTTATCGATGAAATCTTATGCTCCCTGCGGTTTTTGTTACACAGTTATTGAAATTTAGGTAATTTTCAACACAACCACTAACAATTTTTATGAGAAACCAATGGGATATAGTATACTATTGCTTAAGATTCATTTCTCTCCGCTAATTTACCTGAAAAAGTCCTACATTCCTAATTTTTGTCAGTCTTTTTGTCTTCAGTGATGCTTCCAATGTTGCTTTTTTTAAATGTATGCATAAAATACATATTTACAAATTGTAAATAGACATGTAGATGTTCGCTTCCAGAAAGTGTGCCAAAAGCACCGACACATAGCCAACAACGAAAATATTTGCATACCACTCTCTGTTTGGTTGCGACGTTGCACTTTTTGTGAATATACAAGTACATGTTGCAACTCAATTAAAAAGTAGTTAATGCCGTCGGCTGACACGTATGTATACAACCGATAACAGCAACAACAACCCAATAAAAGCGAAACCACGAGTAGCAGCGGCAGCACCTAGAAGAACAGGTGTCATGTAGTGTTAATTGCTGACCGGATAATGGAACAGCGGCTAGGTGTTCAACAAAGAAAACAACTACACGGACTTTCAACAGTGCAGGCACTTGTATATAAGTGAAGAACATAGAACAAGCTGCATTGTAATGACAGCATGCAACTGCTGCAGCAAACAACTACCAACTGTACAACTGAATTGCAGCGAAATATTTGGTCCAATGTGGCAAGTTTGGTAGGTGTGGTAAGTGTGAGAGAGTCATAATCACCAAGAGCGGTAACGAAAATAAACCACAATTAACCGGGTTAACTGCGCAACGAGTTCTAAAACAAAAATGAAGATAATCTTAAAAATTAGTATGTGTGTGTTTTATAGGCATCTATCTTTGAAAAAGAAAGCTTTAAGGAAAATTAATGAAATGTACATATATTACAAAGTAAGAAAATGCAGGGTAGTAGATGGTTCATCAAAATAGTTCATTGACTTGACTTCTTTGTTCAAAAATTAGTCTAAGAATTCACTTCATATGATTTATAAAACAAATTGACTGGTGGTTCATAATTATTTTCTTTTTGACTTTACTTGTATAATTTCTTTTCAGTATAAAAAGTTGTAGGAACGGTAAGCAGCATTGGTTTTCAATCTGATGTTATACTATTATTGGTATTTATGAATGTGATTTTATAGAATCATTATAAGTATATAATACTAGTCTAAGCCCGCAGCTCCTTGTTGTCAATTATATCATTTATAGTGATAACAATATAATGGAATACTTAAATTGGCAAACTACATTTTTTATTAACATCGTTAATCACTTAAGAAATAGTACGTACATAAATATGTATAATGTAACAACATCTTCACATATACAGCTATAGCGAATAACAGTGCAGTAGTAGAGCGGAATATATCTAATCATATGGTAATATTTTGTTCAGCATTCAACGAATGTAATTGCAAAATTGACGGCTAAAACTACTCGTAAAAAACAGACTTGATCGTTCCTTTTAAATATCGGATTGTTCTGTGCAAGGCTTAGAAATATTTGTCAGCTATTATGCACTCATCTCAGATTCTGATTCTACCTTTCCTAGTTCAGTTACAACTATTACTATATTTCATATACTTACAAGGTGCTTTCCAAAGTAAACAGGACTTTTTGAATCCAGCGCCCCCTGGTGGCGCCATCTATATGTCGACTAGTGCGTTAGAATTCGATATTTTTATCGATTGTCCAGTGGGAATTTCATGACATTTCAGTGATTGGAAGTGAAATTATTGCGGTTTAAGTGTCAGTATGTTTGTGTTATCGGTGCGAAAATGAGCTTCGAACAAAGAGCCAACATTAAATTTTGTTTTAAAATTTGTAAAACTTTTACCGAAACGTTTCAATTGCAAAACAAGTTTATGGAGATGATTGTCTATCCTGTATCAGAGTGCATGAGTGGTGTCAACGTTTTCAAAGTGGTCGTGAGGACATAAATGACGATCAACATGTGGGTCAATCAAAATCCATGATCACCAGAAATTCCATCGAAACTGTGCGTGAATTCATCAAAACTCAGCCGAAATTATTATTGAAATTCACGGAAATGGAATTGAACATCTCCAAAACATCGATTTATCGCATTCTGATCGTACATTTGGGCTTACGGAAGGTGTGTGCACGATTGCTCTCATCGATCGACGCTTGTGACCGATTATTTGACCAAAATTCACATTTTAACTATTAACCACTCCCCGTATGAAAGGAAAACGTTATGCAGACGTAGAGGCCATTGTATAAACCTACAAGTAACAAATCCTATAATTTTCACCTATACATACGCAGGCGAAAGCTTATAGAACGACAGAAATTACATTAAGAATGCAATAGAATGAGGGAAGACTCAGGGCAAAAGCCCAGGCAGTTCGTTAGGGTTTCCAAATATTCTACTACTAAAACGGACAAATACCTTAGAAAAGGCTCGAGTGTGTTGCCGTGTATTGCTATCCAATTTATTATTTTAAGTACGTTTTTGTTAAATTTTCAAATGTAAGTATTTCGATTATTAAAATTCATAAAGATTACGTTTACCTAGTTTTGATTAAAATTTTATTTATTGTATCAAAATATTGGTAAATCTTTTCTATTTCATTAAAAATATTTTAAAAATATATATATTTTTGTTTAAATTATTACAAATAGTTTTGTTAGTATTGTATGTATGTATTATATGGGTGAAAATAGGTTTCCGGGGGAACCTAATACCCAAAATATATCGTTAACGTGCCTATACTGCAACCTCTTTATTATTTTTAAGATCTTTTATTTAAATCTCTGTGCTGAAAAATCAACTATTTCGATCAGGTGGTCTCAGCTGTTGACGACCATATGATTGTTTTTTTACTTGTATATTTCTACAATGGTAGAGGCCGTTCAAAAGGCTTGACCCGGCAAATTGATTTGCCGAAAAAACCATTAGTTCTGTTGTTTTTTTAAAGTCCAGTTTACTTTGGAACGCGCCTTGTATGTAAACAAAAGCCACTGTACCCTGCCAGTAGCTTTGTGATAATATTTTGTATTTTTGCAGTAAAAAAATATTTCTTACATGAATATTGAACATAAGCTTATGCTTTGAAATATATGTTTTTTATTAATGATTTCTGTGGCTTTTAACATAGAACGGTAGAAAGTAGTCTAAGCCCGCCTCGAGGTTCCAAGCTACCTCATCACCAATTTTCAGCCAAATCGGTTCAGCCGTTCTTGAGTTATAAATATAGACATAAATTGCAAAATCGAGGCTGATTTGGCTTAAAAGGTCGTTAGGACCTCCTTCAGAACTAAAGGAATACCCGTACAAATTTTCACTTCTTTCCGTGCTGAGGTTCGGGCGTAATCCGCGGACATACAAAAATGCGTTTAATTTTTATATATAAGAAGATTATCAAATCGTACATTTGAAAATCTGGAATGACGATTGGATAGATCAAAACCGAAGAAAGGCAACAGTAGAAAGTTGAAAATATGAAAGAAGATGGTTCGAGAAAATTAGTGAATAAAACTGTCGGAGCTCACACTTAATTTCAATGAATAATGACATAATTCTATTTTGAAACAGATTAAAAGCGAAGTTATTGAAGCAACCTAGTATTTAAGAAAATAGTGGAATGTATTAAAATCCCTTATATTTCGTGGCATCTGGCTCTTGCGCAGAGTAAAGAAATTATTTTGTCTACCTGCTAAATATTTTTACAGTTGCACTAAACTCTTTCCCAGACCATACCAAAAACAATAAGTTTTACAAATAGTCTGGGGTCTTGCTAAAATGGTGATATTTGGCAGATTTAATGTAAGACACATACTTCAAATCACTTTAGAAAAAATAATATAATTTCAACTCGCTTTTAAAATCCATCAATTTTTATTTAAAAAATCACGATCAAATTAGTACAACGCGAAAAACTTCGCACGAATAATGTCTTTAGAGTATGCCACTTTATTACTAAAAATTGTCCAAATCCAATCACAACTGTTGAAGTCCCTAGGTACTGAATATGTTGACCCAATATAACATAGTTGGCGCCCCAATGACAAGTAAGAAACAGTCTCGGAAAGGAAACCCCTCTTTGATGACGACCACAGCAAAAAAAATTAGGATTTTTGATGTTTTTTTTTGATGGCGTGCATGGACTTAGAATGTCCGGTCCCTTAATTGGGAAGGTGCCGCTGCACAGCTGGTTGATGTCCTCGTACAAATAAAGGCTGTCATAACAGCCGTCCTAGGAAGTGCGATGGACGGCAAAAGCACTGAGACGAGTAGACCCTTGTGTTATTCACTACAGTGGCCATATATAGAGGAGCGCAAACTCGGTGTGGGATTCGGGGTGGTAGAGAGACCCCATCGCCAAGTCCTGGCATTCACTCCGGTGAATGAATGTCTAGCCACAATTCACATCAAAGCGAAGTTCTTCAGCATAGAAGAAATGCCAGGGTGGGTAAAGAAGGTATTTTTGGCACAACAGCATGTAAATTCAGCCTCCATGACGAAACATCCCCAATAGGTTAAGGCTTATAGACTTCTCCGAGGCCCGAAATATGGTTATCTGTTTTACTAGATTCCACCATAAGAAAATTCATCATGTTTCCTGGCTGTCTCCTGATCGAGAAACCACCATCCAGATCGATCATGTTGTGATAGACGGAAAACATGTTTCCAAATGTTTTAGGCGTGCGTAAGCTCCGAGGTCCTAACATCGACTAGGACCACTATCGATGACAATGGAGCAGATAAGGAGCATGCGTCAGCTTTTTTGTAGAATGTAGTCGGACGAAATCCTCCAAACGATTGGAATCGCGGTTAGTTCTGCTTTCCCCAGAATAGATAAGGAAGCGAAGCAGATGGGTTTGGTAGTGAAAGAGGGCAAGACGAAATATCCTCTGTAGTCAAACAAACAGTCGTCACACTCGCACGTTATGTGCATAGTCATAACTTCGAAGTCGTAGATAATTTCGTCTATCTTGGAACCAGTATTAACAGCAACAACAATGCCAGCTTCGAAATTCATCGCAGAATAACTCTTGCCAACAGGTGCTACTTCGAGCTGAGTAGTCAATTGAGAAGTAAAGTCCTCTCTCGACGAACAAAAACCAAACTTTATAAATCACTCATTATTATTCTCGTCCTGCTATATGGTGTAGAGGTATGGATGATGACAACATCTGATGAGTCGACGTTACAAATTATCGAGAGAAAGGTTCTGCGAAAGATTTATGGTCCTTTGCGCGTTGGCGTTGAAAAATGGTAGTCAGAAAAGACAAGGTCTAAGCTTTAAGGCGGGTGAGACAAAATTTACAGGTTGTTATTCAAATAGTTTTTTAACTGGTTTTTAACATGAGGCCGAGTTTTGCCATATTGAAAAATTATAGCCTCGTGTCTAGTGGCAAATTCCGAGCGTTTTCGGCATTCACCATTAATGGCTTCATCTAGCTAGAAGTGGATCCATTTGACTTTATAAATCGCAAACTGATGTAAAAATGACTTTTAGCGTTCCAGGAGCATTTCTGACATGCAAAATCGCCTTTCAACTTCTTTTAGATTCAGTTCATATAACCAAATTTCTTTTTTTTTACATCTTTCTTCTTTCTTTTAAATGTTTCGAAATGGCTGTTTGAGTAACTCCTAAAGATTCTGCGATCTCTTCTTGTATTTGGGATCAATCTTCATAATGCTTCCAGTTTCTCATCTTCAAAATGTTTTGATTGCCCAGAACGTTCTTCGGCTTTCAAGTAAAATTTCAACGCATGTTCGGAATATAACAATAATGAAATAATGGCCAAGTTACGTCTTCTATTTGCAAACCGCATAAATATATAGTTACTTTCTTTATGTAGCAACTGTTGTCACAGTTGATTTACATAGATTTCTTAAAAGTTGACTTCCCTAAACGGCTGATAACGGCATTGCACTGTAATGAAAGTTCAGGGGCAAAAAAATTCTCTTTTGGTATTTCACTTTCATTTGTCGCACATTTCACGATTCTGCCTAGCACACATATACATATTTTTATTTTAGTTCCTTTTTCCAATTTTTATTTGTGGCGTTTTTCGCCATTTTCTACGCTATTGCCGCCCCCGAATGAGTAGGAATTTGCCAACTATTCTAAGGCATGCAACGCTTCAACAACTACGACCGCAATGGACAGCGCATTTATTAGCTGTTTCTTGTGCAGTGGCCTAGCTAGGGGAGGGGCGAAGGGGGCCGTCGCCCCGGGCGCAACGTCTTGGGGACGGCAAAATGATCTTCGCTGTTTTTTAATATTCAAAAAAATACTTCAACAAATTTGTTTAAAAAATGTATTATAAAAGATAAAGAGTTGTGCACTCATAATGTAATAATCTGAATAACAATGAAAAATATTAATTTTTACTCGAATACTCTTCAGTCTTTGAATTTGTCTTATATTTTTTGGCTTATATCTTTCTTAAAAATAGTGATAGAACTTAAAGATGCACTTTTCTAGCTTTTTTTTCAAAATGATATTTAAAAATTCTAATTCGGGCAAAAATTCCTGCAAATTGCGTCGAAAGGGTACAAGATATAGGGCGAAAATGGGTTTCTTCTATGGCTTTTAACAAGATGTCTTGTAAATTTATTATCAATTTCCTCAAAACCCGTATTGTAAGAGTTTTGGAACTTCTGAATTTGCGTGGCTTCTAGTTCCTAAATTTTATGTACTTAATATCGAAGATCTTTTGTAAAAATTCACTTTTGTTCGAATCACCTCATGAAACTTGTAGGTAGGTAGATAAAGGGGGGCGGCAGAACATCTATGGCCCCGGGCGACCGAAGTTGTAGCTACGCCACTGTGCTTGGGTGAAATGTGCAACAAAACTTTCTTCTGAAAACCATACAGATTGCTTGAAAGTTAATGAAAAACTTGCGCTGGGCATCTATTTTCATCAGAAAGTGTGATTTCTTAATTACAAAGGAAATAAGAGAGGCTTTAAAAATTAATGGCAGCAACAGAATTGAATTGGAGAAAAATCAGCAGAAAATAATTTCCGACTTCTTAATTTTAAAATAGCAGATCATTGTAAAGTTAGTTTTAAACAAGGGACTTAAGCAATGAACTTGTGTGCTCATTTATTTAACCACGAACTCAAACCCCAAATACCATAAATATAATTTGAAATTCAGACAGAAATTTAGTACATTAGGTTGCAGAGTTTATTGAACGAAATTTTTTACGTACAATAAAAATCTTTTTAGCATTTAACTATTATTGATTTTATTTGTTTAAATGAGTTAAGCCTCCACCCACTCTACCCGGGTAAAACTGGCGCACCTTAACAAAACACAGGTCAATACACCACAGCCGATGACACTTCAACACAACATATTCCCAACTCACCACACCTGTACACCAACGCACTCAACGGAAAGGATGGAGAAGGATAGCAGACACATCGTTACATATATCCGTGCTTATAAATTCGTTTTGCCTGCGGGCCTAAGTGCCACATCACCTCATCAGTCTAGTTTGGGAGCGATATTGATTCTGTCTCTGCGCAAAAATACGGAGAATTCACGTTATTGTCCACACAACTTTACTTTTCAAAGCTTTACCAGTGTAATGCATGAAAAATTAGGCGATTTTCGTGAAATTATTATAAAAAAAGTACTCTATTGAATGTTTCGAACTTCTTTGGACATAATAAGGTATATTTTTAGCTATATTTAAATTTTTTTTTTACAAAAATATTGAAAAATAACGGATTTATGTGCTGTCTTCGGAGGTGCCAAAAAAAGTGCCCCAACTGCTGACATGATTCCGATCGAATGAGTAGAAAGAAAAAAATTCAAAACTTTTATTAAACTTAAAGATACCTACAATTTTTGAAAAAGTCAAAAATTAACAAAATGGCGTAATTTTGAAAAAAAAAATCGGTTTTTTAGGAAAAAATTATCGTTTTTTTAATGCCAAATTTACAATTTATAACCAATTAAAAAGATCGTAGTAAATGTATTCAACAAAACTAAGTTTTAATTTGAAGTCGATCGGTCAATTTCTCGTGGAGTTATGATATCAACAATTTTGAAAAATGTCATTTCGAGAAAAACGCGTTTGAAGTTTCACTTATATATACATATGTATTTGCACCTCTGAACGTTCGCTCTTTAAAACGCTGCCATTCAAAAACTATTCAATATACGACCTTTTCTCAGGATATTTTTGGAAACAATTTTTTTTTTGAAAATGTTATACTGGTATAGCCTCTTAAATTTTTTTAAATATTTTTACATACAATTTATATTTCGTTATTTATCAAAAGGGCCATTTTTATAAAACGGTTTCGTTTTTTTGTTGTTCGGACATTGCGTATTTTATTTTCCGATATTAATTATTCATGTACTACACTTTACTTTTCTATGAATTTAACGGTTAATTTTTCTTCGAAAACGGATTATGACGCGAAAAATAGTATGCTTCCCCTAGGTAGACCCGGTCTACGAACAATAAATTTCTTTCAAGTTACAATACGCATATACTTTTCTACTACCTACGATCATTTTTCGAACTTTAACGCCGTCTTAATATCGGTTTTTACAAACAAGTCGTGTTGTTTGTCAAGTTGAAACAACTGATCACAAAGTTTTGCAAGCAGAAGCCATGCAATAATTGAAATATGTTCCTTTCGTTATTTTCATGGATTGACATCAAAATATAAGTATTATGCAGAAATTAAAATGTTTGTATCGCACGAATAGCTTAAAGTGCAGAACAGGTTATGTTGACAAAAGTAAGACATCTGTACTTTGAATATATTCTAAAGTTATGTCCATACCACGTGATGCCTTTTCTCAGCTTATCTCTTTCTTGGCATTCCATCTTTTCATGAAATTGCTTATTTTTTGCAAAAAAGAATTTTAAGTAGTTGCCTTGACGATGGCATCTAGAAACAAATATCGGTTTTCAATTTGTTTGCAGCCTACGTCACGGTTGTCAATTTAAGCAAATTTTGAAATGTAATTTGTGCCATCAACTTGAAAGAAAATTCTTGGTCGTATATCTGTAGGCTTATATTCATTGAAACTGAAAGCATGTTCACACTGATGGGTAAAAAATGTATCAAAAAATAAGTTCGCCATCATTTGTATATCGTTTTTATTTTTTCAGCTTTCTTAATAATAAGTTGAAGTTATTGCATGTATCGAACAAAGCTGGAATACTATTGAGCCTTTATCCTGAACATCGGTTGGATCGAATAAATTGCAGCCGAGATTCGCCATTTTCAAAAACTTTTTGCATCAATTTCGGAACTACGTCAACAATAACGCGTCGAATATTCTCTTCTAAAGCGTCAGTCGTCTCGGGCTTAACTGCTTAAACAAGCGACTTCACATGACCACTGGAAGCTACTAAAGCACTTTGTATTACGCGAATCGAACCATTAACTTGGTAATAAATTTGCTCAATTTGCAAACGATCAAAAAACCGAATGTAAAGATCTTGTAATGTATTTTATACTTCAGAAAATATCCTAGCACGTTTTTAGTCGAATAACACAGCCTAGAGTTTATCTTTTGTTAGCTCTTTCCTTTTGAAAGAAATGTGAAAGACGTTAGGAGTAGCGCGATATATATGTATGCATATTCGTATATGGTAACAGCATATATGTAATACTTAAGTATTCGAATAAGTATTTAATTAACCCCGTATTCCTTCGCAAACACCGTTAATGTACCACAACTAAATAAATTTGACACCATACATTAAGCGACGACATTTTTTCAAGTGAACACTTTAACAACAATAGTAACAAAGCGATAACAAACAGAGCGCTGCTAGTGCCATTAAATAAAATTATTTTGCACTTTTTCGAAATTGATGTTTGGCCATTTGGCAAACATTCAGTGAGTAAAGTCTAACTGACAGTCCAGACAAGAGGCAGCAGTTTCTTCCTTTCCGCACTCCAATGCGAAAAGCAAGCTGCAGCAACACGTACACAACGTAAGTACTGGTATGTGTGAGACTGTGCGATGGTTTTCATTGTGGGCAATTTTGTGTTCACGTGCGTAGGTGTCCACAGCTCCAGCAACACCAACATAAAAGGTAGGAAGTCAGGTCCATGCTTGCAACATCAAAAAATATTAACAAAATGTTGCTGCTGATTGTGCGATGTTGATAACAATAACAGCAATGATGTTGTTAATGATAATGCTTATGAGTTTTGCGCGCAATAACAAGGCGTTCTTTTTTGGTATTTGTTGTTTTATTTCTTGTTGCTTTGGCCTTAGCGAAGGTGACGGTGGGCGTACTGTTTTGCCGCTGCCGCCGTTGCCCTGTTGCTGATGGCGCATGATAAACGCTGCCCATGTTCAATCAGTAAAAGTTTTGCATTATACATAACTGACAAGTGGCCGCAATATAACGTCAATACCGTCAAACGTCTACGATAATAAAGCAGACATTGTTGCGGTAATGAGCGGATTTTTCCTTTGCCAACTGTTTGTGGTTTTTGGTGACAAATCTGTTTGTTTATTGCCTTCTCACTTCTAATAAGTAATCGTGATGATTTCAAAAAATGTTTTCCACCTTTTGCGAAGTGTATACAACAACAAAACACAACTGTTGCAACTTGTATTGTAAATACGGTATGAGACTTTTATTTCAGCTATCTCTCTGAGACCTAAGTGTGCACAGCCAGACATTGTTGCAAATATTTCATAGTTTTCCCTCAAACCTCTATGTTTTTTTGCGGTTGAGTGGTGGAAAATGGAATACATAATTTTTAATTGAGGGGTTTTCCAATGTCAGTTCCAAGAAGACACAATAAAGTTCTGGTATTTCCATTTAAAAAATAGTAAACATTTTTAGAAAATATACATATTTAAATCTTTTTAGCTAAATGATCTATTACCGTTGTAACTATTAGTGTCCGACCGATTAATCGGCATCGACTCTTTGCACTTTTTTCGGAAGCCATTCCATGTTTTTGTTTTTTTATGATTTTAAAAATTGAACATCTCCAAAACATCGATTTATCGTATTTTGACCGAACATTTGGGCTTACGAAAGGTGTGTGCACGGTTTGTTTCGCACAAATTGACTGACAACCAAAAATTGCTCAGAATCCAACATTCGAAGGACATCATTGTGACCGATTATTTGATCAAAAACCACATTTTAACCATTAACTTCTCTCCGTATTCACCTGATATGCCACCGTGCGCCTTCTTCCTTTTCGAAAAAATGCATTTGCCCATGGAAGGAAAGCGTTATGCAGACGTAGAGGACACAGGGTACTGGTCGCATGGTATACCGGCCACTGCAAGTTGAATAGGCATCTGTACAACATGGGCCTATCCTCTTGCGTTAACTGCCGGTTCTGCGACTTGGAGCCTGAAACCCCGGAGACGCAGGACTAAGGCCCTTGGATCAATGTTTCCGGATAGCCTTATTAGCGCCCGGCAGTCTATTGAACTTCATCAATGCGCTGGGGCTAGGTGAGTCTATGTGAGTTAGGAGAGGGCACAACAGACCAAAGGTCGCGGTGCATTCCTCATATTCAATCAATCAATCAATCAAGACGTAGAGGATTGCACCGGCATATTGGTATCCACACAGGCCAACGAGCTAAAACACTCGTTCGACATGCTTTTGGACCGTTCAAAAGTTGTATTGATGCAGAAGGAGACTACTTTAAACAAACTAAATTGATTTTGCCGAAAAAACAATTTGTTATTTTTTTTTCTAAGTCATGTTTACTTTGGAATGCTCCTTGTTGATTTCTTAACATGTCTCGAATACGGCAGAAAATAAAATTTTTTAAATTCGAAGTCATGTTAAACATAAAGCAGTTCGAAGAAGGAGTTGTTCGCTGTTGTCGCTTAAAAACTTAAAACTTTAAACGCGTTTTTCTCAAAACTGTGTTTTTCAATCTTTCAGTCATCGCATCTCAAAAACGGAACTAATAAAACCAAAATATTAATATGTAAGCATTGAATAATTTTTACAAAATGGCCACCCTTTATACATTATTTGAAAAATTTTCCAATATTAAATAATTACCATTTCCTTGGAAAAGTTGAACGTTTCAGGCAGTACAGCAATTACTTTTTTACAAATGTTTGCTCTGAGCTCAACGGTCAACAATCCGAGAATTGCTGATGTACTTATATATACTTTGACCTTCTGCAACCCACAGGGCGATCCATGTCTGGGAATCTGACAAGCCAATATCTTCTTTTCTTGGTTTTACACTTCCAATAACATTTGATTCAGATCCTTAATAGTTTGATTTACAGAAAGATGTGGCACGTTGTGATTTTGAAACTATTCAAGTCCTTTTGTTTCGATACCATCATCCATCAATCGTTTTGTTTTGTTTGAAAACTTGGTGGAGCCACAAATGCTCACCAAAACAGTTTTCGATATAACTTTAGCCTCAGAAGAGTAATAATATATGAAAATCAACGAAAATTCGGATATAATACAGTCATGCAGTCGGAATCATTGGTTCTACGGGTCATTTCTGCGTGTCTTCAGCAAAGACTGATCACAAAACGTAATATGCAAACGATGAAGAAACAAGTAAGGAAGGGCAAAGTTCGGGTGTTACCGAACATTTTATACTTTCGCATGATAAAGTGATAATCGAGATTTTATTATCCATCATTTACATATTTTTTTATTTTGCTGTAAAATTAATTAGATTAGTAGTTCCTGAGGTATGGTTTTTGGTCCATAAGTGGGCGACGCCACGCCCATATTCAATTTTTAAAAAAAGCCTGGGTGCAACTTCCTTCTGCCATTTCTTCCGTAAAGTTTAGTGTTTCTGACGTTTTTGTTAGTCGGTTAACGCACTTTTAGTGATTTTCAACATACGGCAGTTGGCCGATTTTGCCCATCTTCGAACTTAACCTTCTTATGGAGCCAAGAAATACGTGTACCAAGTTTCATCAGGATATCTCAAATTTTACTCAATATACAGCTTGCTCGGGCGGACGGACAGACGGACGGACGGACAGACAGACATCCGGATTTCAACTCTACTCGTCACCCTGATCACTTTGGTATATATAACCCTATATCTGATTCTTTTAGTTTTAGGACTTACAAACAACCGTTATGTGAACAAAACTATAATACTCTCCTTAGCAAGTTTGTTGCGAGAGTATAAAAAGTGTTATTTCTTCGTTCAAATTAGCAATTCGCTCTGACGAATGATCGTATCATTATCTTATGCTAATAAACGGCGAATGGGCAAATAATTTCCACAATCGCCTGAAATGTTTGACAGCCCTTTTGTATATTTGTCTTTCTCTCTGGCCAATGTAATGTAACTCTATCCAAATTTTTCAATTCACTTGAGTGGTATCACCGGCGCATCAGCAGCAGCAGTCGCGATTTAACAGACAACGCATAATGTAGCCTCCCGCTCAATAGTGTACCATATATGCAGATTATAATTATAAGCAATTTAATAAACTTTGCTTGAACTTTCATGTTATATAAATAAAGCCAACTTAAAAAAACCAGCTTCTTTACATTAATAAGACCAACACCACAGAAATTCTTATCCATATATTAGGATAACTCAATAGTTAAATTTACCCTTAACACCAAATAGAAAGTATAAAAACTTTATTTCGTTACATGCTATCTTATATATGTATATTTGGTAAACAACAGATCTTTCGAATCAAGGCTCTTCCGATTAGGTCTACATCCTGTCAAGAAGTATCAGTCTTTATTTCCCCCTCTTATCTCAAATTAGCGAGATCTGTCAACCAGTGTGTTTGCAGCAGCTGTTTATGTCAGTCGACTTCAGTAGTGTTTGTCGAATTTTTAAATTTAAATCAACGTATATACATATGTTAAATATTGGACAAACACTCAACAAGTATCATACAGCAAGCACCGTATTCACCTGATATGGCCCCCTGTTACCTTTTACCGTCCTCCATACTGAAATATCCACTTCGGGGAACATGCTTCGACTCAATTGAAGACTTAAAACAAATTCGACGCAAGAGCTGAAGGCCATCCTGGAAAGTGTCTAAAAAAAATGTTTTGACGATTGGAAGAAGCGTTGGCACATGTGCATCGCTTCAAATGGATGTTACTTTGAAGGCGATAAAATAAATTTGGATGATGATTGAAAAATTTTCATTTTATTTATACATTCCCGATACTTTCTTTCTAAATACTTTGGTTGAGCAATATTCAATACTTACAGAAAGTCCAATGAAATAAGTGTTTTTCGTAATTTTAAATATCTTATGTGTGTGGTCTTCGCGCCAGATTTATTGCTATCTTATCATATCATGTTTTTGTTTACTGTGAGTGCATTATCTTTCCATCGATTCGACGTACTTCTACAGCTTTTAAATTGTTATATCCGGCCTTGCATGCAGGAAATATTGTTGATATATCATTCAGATTTCATTTAATAATATACCCCGAGTTTAACCATTTATGGGTAAAATTCTGATACCTTAAATCTTTACATACTTATTGACAAGATCTTGACAATTTCATGCTTTTGCAATCCCAATATTTTACTTGAATCATTCGAAAGCAGGCAAAATCAAAATACCAATTATATGCAATCTCCAGATTACTTCCGATTCCGTTAAATTATTGCTGAGCCTTGGTTACGATTTTTAAAAATCAAGTAATATTTCGCATAGTTTTATCTGTCTCAAGTCTTTGCCGCTCTGAAGATATAATCTTTCGTTTAGTATGGAATATGATTTAGATTGTACCAGGTCTGTTTAAAAAACAAGGTAAATTTTAAAATTTTCTAAAATGAGATTATGTACTCAAAATCACTTGACATGTTGACAGTGGTATGCGGTAAGTGTACTCTGAGTCAAAAAAAGGTATACATGTGGTGCAAGATTTTCAAAAAACGTCAAGAAGATTTGATCGACGACGCCCCCTTTGGCACCTCAGCTCTTCAACAAGCGGTGAAAATGTTCAGAAAGTGAAGAAAGTTGATATGGAGAATCTCTATTAGAGAAGTATCTAAAGGAGTCTGTCGATCAGTTAGAAGTTCGTTCTAAAATTGTTGAATTTTAACATAAACAAAAAAAAAAAAAACGCAGTATGAGCATCGCTCAAGAAAAGGGTGATAATTGGTGACGAATTACCTGTATGAGCAAATGGTTTTGACATTGAAACCAAAGTGAAATCGTTCCAATAGGAGAGCTCAACAAATTGATGAATATATAAGTCAATCAACAAACCAATTACTTTCTTTGCAACATATTTTGAGATTCTAAGTAGTAACATTAATATCTAGCTGTTATTACTTTGACGGTGACTTTGAATTGTTTTAAATTTGTCAAAGTTTTAACGAACCCAAATATGTAAATGGTATTATGTTTTCGTAATTTTACACTCAAAACAGTAAACAAAGAAACATCACTCTACAGGAACGACATACATCCGATGACAATTATTTGAAGATTAGTGAATCATATAAGTATGATGAGTTTTAATTTCAATAAGAATTGTTTTGCTTTGGTACAAAAAGTAGAATGCGTGAAGCTGTCAATCATATCCCTTTCGTTTGACAGCGCAAAGCACGGTTTGTGTGCCTGGCTGTACGTTGGTCGGTGTATGAGTAAAAGTGCGTATCCTATTTTGTTCTAAGAGAAATGGAAATGATCGCGTAATCAATCATTCTTTTGGGCGTGCAGACACAAACAAACACACACACAAGCAAACTGTTAGAAATCGCTGAGGTTTCAATTTCAAAGGTACAACTGAGCAGCTAAATGAATTGAAGAATTTTAAATATAATAGGGAATGCTATACATGGGATCGGCCGGACCGGTGATGCGTCGTATCGATAAGGATGATTCCGAATATAAAATACTTTTACAAATATGGTTGGATGATCAAAATAATTTGCCGCCATTACCTGACAATGAGAAATACACACTTTTTCGGCTTTGCTCGCGTTTGGGCTTCCTCAGCCTCGAACACCTTGTTTTGGTGATCAAATTTTAATCTTCATGCACCTACCACTGATGGATGCTTTTTGACATTGTTGTCAATACGACAAAAGTAAAAGGGCGTGTGGATATATCAGATAAAAAGGAGAATACTTCAAAGAAGATACGAGTACTATAACAATAATTTTAAAACAGAAATGCCATAAGTTATTAAGCGGAATCTTTACACAAAGGAGATAAATGCATTTACAAATTGAGCAGTACCTGGTAGCCAGGCTCAGTAAAAAGCATTCGACAATATGATTGCTGAAATATCGTGCCATTATATTTCAACTAACTAGTTTTTCGGATATTAAACTACAGTTTTTAAATATAAATCCTCAGCTTCTTCTTCTTCAGTTGAATAGTTTTATCCGCAAAGTGGTATAACGTTTGTAAAAGCCGAAACCTTTTTCACGCATTTTGGGACAATATTATCACTCGAAATGTACCAGAGAACTGCAACGAGTAATAAAATTTTGTTCATAATCGGGTATTGATCCGTTACTTTGTCTGATTCTGTCAATTCGATTCATGTACACGAATCGAACCGTTTGTCTTCAAATCAGCGCTAGAGAACAACTTTGAATCACTAGCGATCAGCTTATACCTGATTTGTACGTACTCGATGGAATTTCCATTGTTTACGCATCGAAAATTTGTAACATGCGCAGATGTTCAAAGCTGATACATTTTTTGCCACACATGATTCAAATCCATCCAGCAGAAAATTGTTGTAGTTTACTGTATTCGTAGATTTACTCGTAGTTTACCCACAGTTTCACAACGATTCAAACAATCGTCGCAACGCTATGAACTGACATGATACGATTTGAACAGAAGACAGCCATACCGTTTACTCGATCATGATTGTCGAAGAATAAATTGTTCGTGTTCCATCAAATCAGTTGACGCTGGCGGGTACTCGATTTGATCAACAGTCTTCTCTATGATGAACTGAATTGATTTGATTGTGTTTTTTGCACAAGTGTTTGTTCTGATTTAATCGTAATCGTTGCAGCTCTATGATATGTACATGAGTTAACCCAACGGGACTAAGGTAAATGCTCCTAATTACGGCATATTAAGGTAGATTGATGAATATACGCATATTACAGTGAATCAAAAGTTAGACGGAATGAAGAATTATAAACAAATCGTAAATAAAGCTTTTATTTTTCATATTAACTTTTCAAATGATAGAATTTTTGTACCGTTTTTTTGTTATTAATGCTTTTCTGAAACACTCAATTGGCCCCAATTCCGTTCTAAAATTTTGTCAAAATCCTAATTCCGTGCTAAAGTGATCCTAATTCCGTGCTACATTAGAAAAGGTTCTTATTTCAACTTTTCCTAGCAATTTGTTAGTAAAACTTACACAGTTTATACGTGGAACACAACGAAACATTTTTATTCACATAAATCACATAGAAAATTACTTAGTTAGATAAAATAAAATAACTTCAAATATTTTAATGACATTATTTGTCAGCTATGCATTTGATGCGATATATAAACATAAAATAATAAGTGTTTAGTTAGTAAAACTGTATACATTCAATTACTTGTACGTGAAATAAAATAATTTCAATTACATTAATGTACATAAAGTCAGTTCAATATTAAATTTTAGTTTATTACATATCAGGTATTGAAAATATTCCTCTCTTATTTATAGGCTGAGGTAAATTAACTTTTTTAACTACTTCATCGGCGTCGTATTCTAAAATATCTTCTTTTCCTGGCCAATGCCAGTTAGATCCACTCATTGTCATGGTTTTGATTTGAAATTTTTCTGGATTCCCATTAGTAACTTTTAACACCTGCTCAGGAAATTTCTCGCCTTCATACCTTACTACAACATAGTCTCCTGGATTAAAACTATTATTAATGTTCCGTTTTGCTTTCACCTTTGAACCTTGCTTTTCTTTCTTTTTTAAAATTATCTTTTCTTTCTTAATCTTTTTTTCTTCATCCAAGCGTCGCTGATACTCAATGTATTCAGAAGCAGTGGCGACAGTTGGGGTTAATTTTTTCTTGACAAATTTTTTGTTCGGGTTCACTGGTTGGGGCTCTGGCCAGAAAAGAGCATATTTGAAAGGCGTTGGAAATTCAGATTTTTTTATTTCTATTGCATTAACTGTGCTTTTTGGTGGAGTTCTCGAATTAATATTAACCACGTCTACATTGTCATTCGCCTCCCTAGGGGGCAACTGAGGTGTTTTGACAGTTGTTGGGATATCTTCGAAGTTAATGGCTTGAGCTACTGGGCAAGGTATACTGTCCAATATATGTACTACTTCACGCTGCTTGGACTTCACGGCTCAAGATGGAGTTGAGCTGCTCAAATTATGTTTGTTAACTAATTCTTCATTGAAATCTATGAAATCAATACTCATGTTTTCGATATCCAATAAACAGTCGTTGTTAGTTAAAATACTCGTAATATTAAGATCGGAAATAGAAATACTTGCAATGCAGCTGCTTGTTTGCTCATTCTTAACACTTCTCCAAAAGTAAAATAAGTTTTCGTCTTTAACATCACCTTTCCAAGTTCCGCTGCACTCAATAAACAGTTTAAGCTTTTCAGCCGGCAACCTTTTCAAAACTTTCTTCGGAATTATTTTTAATTTAGTTCCAAGTTAGTAACGCAGTTTACAAGTTAATATTTTGTTACTGGAAAGCCTATTTCCGCCAGATAACAAACCCATTTGACAATAAAACTTTCTTCGTCTGTCGTTAGCATAGCTGGAGATCCTGGGCAGCCTTTTGAATACTACTTGTATTTAATTTTGTCCAGTAGAGTTTGCTTCGGAGCACGATATACCTTTGAAGCCTTGTAACATGTCATCCGATTGCTTTTTATCGCTTCAAGAGCTAAATTTAATGATTCCTGTGCATATTTTGGCATGATGACGGCACTCAAATTTCTGTTAAAATGAATTGAAACGTAATTATGTAGAAACACACCGTTCCCAACTGCGGCCTATAGAACGGAATTAGGCACAAAATTAAAAACTGAAGCCTATTTTCGTGCTACATGTTTTTATAAATATTAAGCAGGGAGTTCCCGAAATATTTGATGTAAACTGTTTTGTAACTAATTTAAATTCCACCAAAGAAGAATCATCGCAAATAAAGTCTTGTTAATCCAATAACATAGCTTTAGAAAAAGTAAGCCTCTGAATTGTGTTTACTTATTTTAAGCTCATTTATGAAATTTCATACGCAAAAAATAAGCTTTTTCCTCAAAAAACGATAGGACGGAAATTGATCTTTAAACAATTTATTGAGTTTACTTTAAGCTAAGAATTTAAATATATATTAAAACTCAATTTTCAACCCCAAAACAAAGTAAAACGAAATATGATATATGTTCCTAATTCCGTTTCATAGCACGTAGATCGGTACAGGTGAAATTTCAATGTACCAAATTCCGTTCTAACTTTGCATTTAACATTTTTATGAGTTTATTATATAAAATTCATATTAAAACATATATTTCGGTAAAAAATGCTATAATGTACAAATATTTTAGTATATATATGTATATGCACTTACCCAATTATAATATCAGTCTTAAACAATTTTTTCACAACTCTTAGCACTTTTCACAACAAAACTTGTTAATTATCACCACCGGCTAGGCAACTGCTTCCAGCCAACTAACATATGTGAATTTAATATGAAATAAAATGATTTATGGTTTGACATTTTTCAAATGTAAAGTTGAATATATTTTTGACAATTTAAAATAACTGTCCTTTGAATGATGGGTAGCATTGACTTATTTTGTTTATTTAAAAAACTTGTAAACGAAATAGCACGGGATTAGGTATTAGGCCGTAATTGGGCACACTTACATACGTTACTATCTTCGGGGCATTGATATTTGGTTAGAATGCCAAAATTATTTTATAATTGCATACTACATAATTTAAAACAGGGTTTGTGAAAGATATTTTTCTTTTACCGGGTAATATTTGGTTAGCTTATTACAAACAATGGACGACGTCGAATACCGCAGTCGATGAAATGATGAGCTGTATGAGGCATACGACGACATTGACTTAGTTCAGCGAATTAAGTATAAGACAGCGGCTACGCTGGCTAGGTCATGTTGTTCGAATGGATGAAAACGCGCCAGCTCGAAAAGTATTCGGTGCAGTATTCGCCGAGGGAAACAGAGAAAGACGAAGTCCCCCACTCCGTTAGAGAAGTCAGGTGGAGAAAGAACGAAAAGCGCGCTGTTATAAAATCGGCTATAACCGCGTAAGCGTCGTCTACGCCAATAAAGGAGAAGAAGAAGGAATGCTTAAATGTGTTTTTACTTTATGTCTATTAAGGTATTTTGAACGAAATCGGAAGCCTAGTGAAAAAGTCAAATTTTACTTTACAAAATTGAAATTGAAACTTTCTTTTATATGGAGTGAGTTAGGCATAAGCTATTAATTTCGTAAAAGTTGAAAATATTTTTGTTAATCAAAAAATTCAAGTGCGCATTGTTATATCGGATTTTGCTTAAAGTACATACCATACATTATGTTCGCTGAATCATTGAGAAGAATGAATGTTGAGCATGTTGACTCGCTGGGTGCATTACATAAGTATATACTAGTTAAATATGAGTATCTGGCACGTAATTTGTTTTCTGAGTAAATATTTTTACGGGTTGTTAAATGACAAAGTGCTTGTTAGAAAAGATTTGCCACACCCTTAATGAGCACACTAATTACACAGGTAAGTAAAAAAAAAAACTTGTTTTGAGCATAGGTTTTTCTTCATATATTAAATTATTAAAACATTTGAGGAATAAGAACCTGGAAACTTTGTAGGCTCTCACAAAAGACAAGTAAGGAAGGTCTAAGGTCTAGGACAACCGAAAATTGTTTACTCTTTCAACTTGTAAAAATCAAATCCCGGGAAATTCCTTCAGGTGGTCAAAACATTATATATCAAACAAATTCCTATTTACCAATTCCATTCTATCTCAGCGCTAAGCCACATAATCTTTTACAAACTACAAGTCCAAAGTAAACAGGACTTTAAAAAAAATAACAAATTATTTTTTCGGCAAACTCAATTTATTTTGATCAAAATAGTCTTCTTCTGCTTCAAGACAGTTTTTTGTACGGTCCAAAAGCATGTCGAACGAGTGTTTTAGCTCGTTGGCCGGTATGGCCGCCAGTATGCCGGTGCAAGCTTTTTGAATCGCCTCTACGTCTCCATAACGCTTTCCTTTCATGGGCAAATGCATTTTTCCGAAAAGGAAGAAGTTACACGGTGCCCCATCAGGTGAATACGAGAAGTGGTTAATGGTGAAAATGGGATTTTTGGTTAAATAATCGGTCACAAGCGTCGATCGATGAGAGCAATTTTTGGTCGTTAGTCAATTTGTGCTAAACAAACCGTGCACACACTTTTCTTAAGCCCAAATGATGATCACGGATTTCGATTGGCCCACATGTTGATCATCATTTATGTTCTCACGACCACTTTGAAAACGTTGAAACCACTCGAGCATTCTGCTACGGGATAGGCAATCATCGCCATAAACTTGTTTCATCAATTGAAACGTTCCGGTAAAAGTTTTACCAATTTTAAAACAAAATTTAATGTTGGCTCTTTGTTCGAAGCTAATTTTCGCACCGATAACAGAAACATATTGACACTTAAAACGCAATAACTTCACTTCCAATCAATGAAATGTCAAGAAATTCTCGATGGACAATCGATAAAGATAGCAGATTCTAACGCACATATATGTACATAGATGTCGCCACCAGAGTGCGCGAGATTCAAAAAGTCCTGTTTACTTTGGATCGCTCCTTGTATATCCATTCAATTTTTTTAAGAGATCACACATTTTTACAAACGGTTTATAGTCACGTTGAAAGACAGATGTCATTAATGCCCCATATAATGACTTCTGCCTTTCAATCTGATTTTAAATGCATTGTATTGCATTGGGGGCAGAGAAAGTGATGGATGATGGAATGGATGGTTGCGTTATGTAGAAAGTAGGTGTAGTTGTAGCCCGATTGCGCTTATTTTCAGACTTTAACATACAAACTAAAAAAAAAAAGCTATATATGTATACGAAAATTTCAACTAATGTGGGCGCTGCCACGCTCATTTTCAAATATTCACATCGGATCCTATAAAATCCTCCCTTATAATCTCGCGTGTAAAATTGAATGTGCCTGGCGCATTACTTCTTCTTCTTAATTGGCTTAGACATCGCTTACGCGATTACAGCCGAGTTAACAACAGCGCGCCAGTCGTTTCTTCTTTTCGCTACGTGGCGCTAATTGGATATTCCAAGCGAAGCCAGGTCCTTCTCCACCTGGTCCTTTCAACGCAGTGGAGGTCTTTCTCTTCCTCTGCTTCCCCCGGCGGGTACGGCGTCGAATACTTTCAGAGCTGGAGTGTTTTCGTCCATACGCACGACATGACCTAGCCAGCGTAGCCGCTGTCTTTTAATTCGCTGAACTATGTCAATGTCGTCGTATATCTCGTACAGCTCATCGTTCCGTCTAATGCGATATTCGCCGTGGCCAATGCGCAAGGGACCATAAATCTTTCACAGAACTTTTCTCTCGAAAACTCGCAACGTCGACTCATCAGTTGTTGTCATCGTCCAAGCCTCTGCACCATATAGCAGGGCGCGAATTATGAGTGACTTATAGAGTTTGGTTTTTGTTTGTCGAGAGAGGACTTTGCATCTCAATTGCCTACTCTGTTCGAAGTAGCACCTGTTGGCAAGAGTTATCCAGCGTTGGATTTCTAGGCTGACATTGTTGGTGGTGTTTACGCTGGTCTCAAGATAGACGAAATTATCTACGACTTTAAAGTTGTGACTGTCAACAGTGACGTGAGTGCCAAGTGGTGAGTGCGACAGGAGATATTTCGTCTTGCCCGTGTTCACTGCCAGACCCATTTGTTTTGCTTCCTTGTCCAGTCTGGAGAAAGCAGAACTAACGGCGCGGGTGTTGAGGCCGATGATATCAATATCATCGGCGTACGCCAGCATCTGTACACTCTTATAGAAGATGGCGAAGATATTTAGTTCTGCAGCTCGAACTATTTTCTCCAGCAGCAGATTGAAGAAGTCGCACGATAGGGAATCGCCTTGTCTGAAACCTCGTTTGGTATTGAACGGCTCGGAGAGGTCCTGACGGAGCTTTTGGTGTTGCTCAACATCAGCTTACACAGCCGTATTAGTTTTGCGGGGATACCAAATTCAGACATCGCGGCATAGAGGCAGCTCCTTTTCGTGCTGTTGAAAGCAGCTTTGAAATCGACGAAGAAGTTGTGTGTGTCGATTCTTCTTTCACGGGTCTTTTCCAGGATTTGGCGCATGGTGAATATCTGGTCGGTTGTTGATTTTCCGGGTCTAAAGCCACACTGATAAGGTCCAATCAGTTTGTTGACGGTGGGCTTTAATCTTTCACACAATACGCTCGATAGAACCTTATATGCGATGTTGAGGAGGCTAATCCCACGGTAGTTGGCGCAGATTGTGGGGTCACCTTTTTTATGGATTGGGCATAGCGCATTTAGTTATTGATTTTTCGCGCTTCAAGTAGTTTTAACTAAACCATTATACGGAAACTGCAAAACTGGTTGATATAGTTTTATTGATTTGCAAGATATGTACATTAAACTTTATAAGGAGTGAGGCCTCGTTCACATTTTAAAAATTCCCAAACCACAGTTGCCTCTTTTCTTCTTTGTGTCATATTTGACTTCTGTATCTTAATTTACAGCTGAGTTATAGCACTTTATACGTTTTTGAATAATGGCGTTTTGTGGCGTGCCATCAAATTACTAGTTCTACTACAAGTTCTCTCTTTTTTTGTCAAGGAACACGTACAACCAAGTCAAACAATACTATTTTACTCTGATCGTGATGGATCGTAATATTTTAAGGCAGTAGTGCTTGGTGCCATGGAAATCATACTCGTATAGCTGATAATTATGACGAGTTGATCATTGCACAGTGTATCGTTTAATACAAGCTAGGGGAACAAAAATATTTTAGTATGAAATTTAATTGTTTTGGTCGTGTTGATTAATGATTTTAAGTTTCATTGAAAAATTACTATATATATTTTTTAGATTTACGAATAGAAAACAAAAAATTGTGTAAAAAATATATTTAATTATTTTTTTAAATTTCAGAACATACAATAACATTTACTTGGTTGTATAAAATACGAACTAATACATAAGTCCATTACATTTCAACTAATGAAAAACGCCATGATTAGTAAAGGATTTTTTATCAACAGACCTAATAATAACAATAACATAAAAATAACAGGAACCCACAACAACAAAATGTTTAATGCTACTATATCATTACGCATTGAATGACTCATCATCACTGTTATCTTTTCGTCATGGTCACATGTTACCTGACGTGGTACTTTTGATGGTATTGAAGGCGGGACAATTAAATTTAGAACTTCCACCAGTACTTTCTCTTTCTAGCTTGATTATCGGATGTTATTAAAAGCGTATGCAGTAAATCTATATTTGTGGACAATTAAATTTAGAACTTCCACCAGTAATTTATCTGTTCTCTTTCTAGGAACTTCTCTGAGTGAGTTGATTACCGGATCGGATGTTATTAAAAGCGTATGCAGTAAATCTATATTTGTGGCTATACGTGACTGTTTTCTAGTGTGGTGTTCGCGAAATCTACGGCAGTCCTTATTACGGGCCTCTTGAGATTCCTCCGAGAGTTGCCCGATTGGAAGAATACAATTTCTAATTACCTCCGTACTTTGTACCAGGATTTTGTGCACGGTGACTGGCATATAGTACCACGAATATAAATTAAGAAAAAGGGTTCTGGTTTTGGAACAAAGATATTCGAATTTATTGCAATTAATATCGTAGCCGGAGGATAGCGTTCTGAGTAAAATGCCAAAATTTTTAATTAGATTAATATCCAATCCGGTAATCTCTCCACTCAGTTCCGGATTCATAACGAACCTGCGGGCCCTATTCCCATTATTAGAGTTCCCATATCCAGGTTTCGGTGTGTCTACTATAAGCCCCGTCTGGTTTTTAAACTTTTGCCTTTTTTATTGAATTTATCCTTCGATTTGGGTTTCAAACTTATTATTGCGAGAGAAATACAGTACAAATTATGAAACAAAAATTATCAATTCCAATTTTTTGATAAACAAAGTGGTTATAATCGAAAAGTCAACCATATGCATACATTACATAGTGGCTCATTTTATTGAAAATTCAAACAGAAAATTCCTTTTATATTGCGTGTTTCATAACACAAAACGATGACTGCCAAGTTTTGCGAATCTTTCGATGACTTCTTCGGCGGTGATTTCGATGTCATGATGCGTATGAAGCAACGCTAATCCAACTAGTCTTTCTTGAAGCATGGTCGTCCTAAGCCATGTTTTGATGCGGCGAAGATAAGAGAAAGAACGTTCAGAGCTCGCGTTTGTTACGGGAAGTGTGCAGAATACTCGGAGTTACATAGGTGTGGATTGTTGGGAATATGTCGACATCACATTTTCTTAATGTTTCCAGTGCAGAAGTTGGAATTTCGCTGTCTTCAATTTTTTGTTGCTGCTGCTAGTGACATTGCCAGTAGCTTAATTCACATTTGAATTTCAATTTTTGTACGTTTTTTCATCCACCAGAAGATTCACGAATCTTTCCATCAAGCATCCGATTAGATCATCGATTTCGTTTTCTTTTAAAAGACTTGCTTTTTCTGGGAGCAACACACTTAATTGGTTTTCCCTCTTTTTTTCCAACGTGGCAAACAACGTCCCAATCATTTTTGATGCCTTCGCCAAATCAATTGCTTCCTTTTGAAGAACTACGCTGAGCGAATGGGTGAGTGATAGAATGTCGCTGAGACAGAAGAGACCGACGATAAATTCGAACTTGCACAAAGCCGATATGAGAATTGTTGTTTTGCCTGCTGTTTCTCTGTTCTTCCACTGACTGATTTTTGACAGAGTTTCGATGATCAACGGTAACTTCGCAACAAATTGAAGGACAGCATCGTGCCTCTCTACCCAACTTGTTCCACACAACTGGACATTTTTTTCACCAAGTATCTTTGCTAATACAGTCACACGTTTTGGAAATGAGTTCTTGAAGAATTTGTCGACTTCTCGAATGGCACTGGCAACGTTTTCGATTAATCGTACTTTCACTGACTTTGAAATACTGTTGTTGAGTTTGTGCGAGAAACACGGAGTCGTGACAGGATATTCGGCCAAATATTTTTTTTTTTACAAAATGTGAATAAAATATGTTCCGAGGACGAGGGCGAGTTAAAACACGGGTTCTATATGCAAAATTGGCTACTACTATTGTTGAATAAACAAACCTAACCTCAATTTTTATGTAAACACTCGTTTGAATGTCAGTGAAATTTCACCACGGACAAAAATTAACAATAAAATCGAAACAACATCGATACTTACCATTTTAGATATTCAAAATTGGGCACTTTATTTTCCAGAATAAGGTATAACTCGAATAATAATCTGCTCCCAAAGAAATAAGCCCGGCAGAAGACACCAAACAATTTATTATTGTGACACTTGTCACGACAAGCCGGGCATGCATCTATTTCTATCTTTATTTAATTATAAAGAATAACGTTTGAAAAATTATCATCTGAAATATGTAAAGACACATCTAATATTAACATATAAAATTTTTATGTGTTACTTTATGTGTCTATCTATTTCTATCTTTATTTAATTATAAAGAATAACGTTTGAAAAATTATCATCTGAAATATGTAAAGACACATCTAATATTAAAATATAAAATTTTTATGTGTTACTTTATGTGTGCAATAGTTTTAAGTTAGATATTAAGTTAAGGGTAAAAAATTCACCAAATACGCTACGAAACGTTTCGAGTTGCTGGTGCGCCGCGTGAAAAAGGTCCCGAGTGCAAAGGGTCAATATAACTGTCGATCACTATAACGCACTAAACAGATTATACTCTCTTTCCATTGAAACAAACAAGCAAAAATATATGTTCAGCCAAAAATTACAGAACACACGCTTTATGTACATAAGCAAACAACTTTATGCGAAGTAAAGAATTAAAACTGGGTGTAAATTTATATTTTACAGCTTCTTGAAAAATTTTATATTCTAATGAGAGCTTTTATAACTCAAAATCTCACTAAATCGAAGTTATTTTTGTGTATTATGGTGATTCGAGTTATGGAAATTCACCTGTATATATATTATATAGGGTTTTCCATGTTTTCTTCTGGACATTACAAACTTTTTTGCAAATTTACGATTCCCTGTGCAGTGTTTAAAAACCAATATAAATTTTAGTAGGACATTTAAATTTGTTTAATAGATACTTGTGGAGAAATATTCAAAAGGCAATGGCAGCAATTACTCTTGAGCTTCTCGGGAAAAAGTTGAATTTCGTTATCCCAAATAACACGGTGTTGGATCATCTGAAAGCAAACAATCAAAATCGCACAGGTAAAACTAAGGTCATTTTTGGCAAAAATTACTTAATTCGTTATTGCAAAATTAATAATTTTAATAAATTAAAAAAAACATATTTAGCGTTACCTTGAACTGGTTCCTCTGAAGTTAAAAAACCAAAAAAGATATCGTTAGTAATTGTAAATCTAATAATCAATCGAAGGAATAAGCAAAACAAAAATAAATGTTTGACCAAAAAATATTTATCGGTGAGAAAAACAATTCGATTAAATAGTAAAAATGTATTATAATATATATTTAAAGCTGCTGTTAAAATTTGAGACTAGTCGGCTTAGTTGTTTTCGAGTACTGTTGGTCACCGACTTTTAAAACGCCATTTTGTGAAAAACGCGTTTAAAGTATGCCAGTTCAAGTTTACGCGTAACTTCGAAAATATTCACCGGAACGATATGAAATTATTTGTGTATATTCTTAAATATATGTAAATTAAGAAAAAAAATTAAAATAAATCGATTTTTTGAAAATTCTAACCTTATAATAACCCCTTAAAGTTTGTGCACAATATTGTTGAGATATTATTATTTATTTTATAAAAAAATGTTATTGATTGGATATTAATTATCGATATTGACTACCATAGTTCAGAAAAATGAAGTTGTTTCGATTTTAAAACTGGCATATACCTAACACAACTGTAATACTGATATTGACAACTTTTTCTAAATAATTGTATACTACTACTCTCAATAGACCAAGTACGTGAAAAAATTTATTTCCTCTGAATTATATTCCTATGTAATCCTTGTTTCTTCTTGGCACTTATCCGGTCTACATTAGTAATCCACAGCAGCTCTAATAATCGTGCCACAGCAGTCACGTTCACAACAGCAGCACCAGTAACAGAGATTCACAACAACAAAAGCAATTGTTCACTTTCGACAGTCAAATAGCAGCTGCAATACTTTTGTTGGGCTTTCTGTTTTGATTCCGATCTTCGCAACAATGAGCGAGAGAGCCAATGTTAAGATACACATACAAACTAAAACAATATGAAGAGATTGAAACATTGACCCATAAAAAGGATCTAAGGAATACTGTCGAATGGGCTTGATTAAATTTGAATTTATAAATATAAATATATGTATAAATATTTTTTTTATATCTGGTCAATCAATTTCTTTATTACGGAGCTGCAGAGACTGCTATCAAAGAAATTAGAAATTTAAAATATTTTTTTTTTAATAAATCTAAAGTAAATTTAAATAATACGAAAGTAATCAATAACTTTTACCTAAAATAATGATTCTTCATTAACTGGTTATGAATCTTAATAGAAGTGAGCTCGATCAAACATACATATACATACGTTCAAACTTTATACCAGTTTTTCCTATACTTTCGAACAAGTTGCATGTGGCAACACGAATTTTAACTGCAACTAATATCCGCACTTGTTGTGCTTAAACTTGTTGCAGCCGTCAATCGATTAGCATTATGCGTCCGGTAAGTTCGATCGCGGTTCTCATTCGCACCAATAGGTGCTTTGAATGGCGTTGGTGTGTTGCCATGTTAGTCAGTGTCGGGAATGTTTCCAATGAATAATATATGGTGTGTTTAGTCGGATGATTTAAGATCAGATATTTGGGAAAATACTCGAACAAAGCCTAATTGTGCGATGAGAAGTTTTTCTGACAAGCAAATGCAAAACAAAATTAACTTTAACAACTTCTTTCCAAAGTCCAAATAATTGCAAACGACGGTTAGGTTTGCATTGATGAATATGCAGGCGTGTGACGATACCAAACAGTGAAAATAAGAGTGTGTTGCGAAAATAAAGCAATGCATTGTTTGAACGAAATAGAGAGAGTTGTTTGTGTTGAAGTTTTTAGACAAGCAAATAAAGCCAAATCAAGCCAAAGCCAAAGCTAAAATTAAAAGTGAAAAAAACAATTGGAAATTAATCAAACGCGAAGTAGTAAATCAATTAGCAAAGAGTGCGAGCTCGAAAAGTATGCGTGGTGACAAAATTGCGAAATATGCAAACGGGTAAAATACTTTTCGGCAGTAAAAATGCGAACGATATCAACTTAATAGAAGTAGAGAAAATGTTGCTGCAACAATGTTGTCAAAAACGCATTTATCGGACGGAGCATAGCATAATGCGGAAGGTGAACTTCGCGCTACGCAACTTTGCGCGTTTGTTTGCGAGTAGTGTGAGTGCAGGACGATAGATAAATAAAAATAAAATATCATAAATAAAAACTAACGAAATAAAAAAAGGGGAAAAAATCTTAAATAAAATAATTATATGTTAGCTACCCGACTAATGATGGCTTTTTTGCAATATATGTATGTACATACATATGTATGTATGGTTGAGTGTGCACGGTGAAGAGATGGTTGGTCTTTAGTTCTTAACAAGCAAATTTGAAAATTGGGATTATTAATAATTTTATATATATCAAGAAAATCGTTACCTATAAACTTTAATAAAACGCCTTAGTAAGTTAAATTAAAATACTTAAAAAATGAAGAATGTGGAAGAATATCCTCAAATTAATTTTTTGAATGGAGTGCTTTTGAGCTCCTGAAATCGGTAAATGTAATTTCTAGACGATATACACCTCAAAAGTGAATTATATCGAATTTTACGGTTTTGTTGTTTAAAAGTATATTTTAACTGCAAATTATTAAAAAATACATAATTGACAAACAATTTCTAGTTAAATGTTTAGTCAAAAAAGTCTATTCAATACATATGTATGTACATAAAACTTTGCGAAAAATTGAGAAAGTGCAAAAAGAAAAAGTTTTCGAGACAGCGAGAGGGAGTATAATATCTGCTAAATGTCAATCGAACAACAACAGATGCTTTCTTTCATCACTTGTTACTTTAGTTGAACAAAGGCTTTATACTATACTGATAGAGAACGGATTAGAGATATCAAACAGATCAAATCAATGGACGAGTGATCGATTGTGGCAATTACAACTTCCGGCCGCATTTCACAGAGAGAGCACCAGAACATTTTGCTGTTCCACTTACACATCAGTTTGGTGCTTGTAAGCCTATTATGATTGAAGCAGATGCAGACACATACGAGTACTCAAATTTATGTGAACTTTGAAGTTCAGAATGCGGCCCAGTCCTCTGCAACTTCAATGTAATCGTTGATTTTGGAAATAAACATAAATATAGACTAATTGTACATGTTGAATGTTGAAAGAAATACTAGTGCGCACAGCTCACGGTGGATGTGTTACACGCATGCAGTAATATAGTAAGTACACTGCATGCAAAAGATCGTTCGGCGCAAACGCGAAGAGAAAAGAAAATGCGTTTTAAGTGTCAATATGTTTGTGTTATCGGTGCGAAAATGAGCTTCGAACAAAGAGCCAACATTAAATTTTGTTTTAGAATTGGTAAAACTTTTCCCGAAACGTTTCAATTGATGAAACAAGTTTATGGCGATGATTGCCTATTCCGTAGCAGAGTGAACGAGTGGTTTCAACGTTTTCAAAGTGGTCGTGAGGACATAAATGACGATCAACATGTGGGCCAATCAAAATCCGTGATCACCGGAAATTCCATCCAAACTCTGCGTGAATTCATCAAAAATCAGCCGAAATTATCATTGAAATTCATGGAAATGGAATTGAACATCTCCAAAACATCGATTTATCGCATTTTGACAACATTTGGGCTTACGAAAAGTGTGTGCATGGTTTGTTCCGCACAAGTTGACTGATGGCCAAAAATTGCTCTCATCGATCCACGCTTGTGACCGATTATTTGACCAAAACTCACATTTTAACCATTAACCACTTCCCGTATTCACCTGATATGGCACCGTGTGACTTCTTCCTTTTCAAAAAAATGCATTTGCCCATGAAAGGAAAGCGTTATGCAGACGTAGAGGCCATTCAAAAGGCTTGCACCGGCATACTGGTGGCCATACCGGCCAACGAGCTAAAACACTCGTTCGACATGCTTTTGGACAATGCAAAAAGCTGTATTGAAGCAGAAGGAGACTATCTTGAATAAAATAAATTGATTTGCCAAAAAAAAACATTTTTTTGGTTTTTTTAAGTCCTGTTTACTTTGGAACGCACCTTGTAGAATGCAAACACAGTGTGGATGCATGTTGTACGTTTGTGCCAATTACACTATAACCGCTTTTGTTCCTATTTTGTTCTATGAATTTTCTTATGATGCAAGACACCCGAGATACGAGCGGAGATAATGCAGTGGGTGGATGGATTGGTGAATTGCGTTAATTGAATGGCTTGAGTGATAGCTTCGTGGAGCGCGTAGTAGTTTGGTAGCAGATGAATTGTATGGCGAATTAACTGAAACAAAAAAATATATAAGAATTTCATGCACAAATGTTTATCACATATTTAATTACAACTGTATTCTAATCTGTGATGTGTCATCCAAGGGGTGCCAAACTGCTCTGCACCCATGACATCATTATTGCCAACTGAGTAAATTTATTTCACTTACAAGTGTGCCAGTGTTGGTAATTGAGATGTTTATTAAATTTAACTTCGAACTTGTTTTATACTTTTACCATCATTTCACGATAGTAATTACGAATCGTTAAACAATATTATTAAATAGAACAAAACCCGAACGAACGCCCACTAAGAGCTATGAACGCTTACAATAATATGGCATCATGTAAAATTGCTATAAGATTATACAATAAATCCTGGAAATTGATTACCATCGTGAGGGAAAAATAATATCTTTTGTTCAGCGAACACTGCCATTTGTTTCTTTATACTGGAAACAGCGCCAAAAACCGAAAAGTACAATTTAGTAATTTAATAAAGGGATTGTAACCAGTGTAGATCACGCGCTGGTTTACTCAAAGCAAATAATGATTTAACGTTTTTTTAATTGAAGTCTCTTCAATATTCTCGATATCGATCTTTTAAGGGGATGTGACTTTTTTATTAAAATATTAATAATAAATAACAATAATGTCCTTTCTTTTAGAAACTGGTTGAATCGGGCCAATTCTTCCCTTAGCCGTCATATACCTTGTAAAAAGATTGTCCGCATTTGTTATTCGAACTTCTTCATGGTCGGGCAATGGAACGTCTGCTCCGCTCTGCAGACTAGAGAAAAGTTCCTTCCACAATTTTAGTATGTTGTGGGCACCTTCTGTTAGTAGCCGTAGTTTTTCGTAGAATTTTCGAGCAGTACCAGCTCGAGAAACAGCTGTCGGCCAGCTGTTTTCTCTCTACTGCGACCTGGCACTCCTCATCGTACCAGCTGTTCTTTTGCATTTTCCGAAAACCAATGGTTTCGGTAGCATCTTTGGTCTCTTACGTCGGGGCATGAGCGCAAATCAGCGATATGTTGAAGATCTTTGCTTTGATGCGGATTGTGGCTAGACGTTCATCCACCGGGGTGAATGACAGTACTCAGCGACAGAGTCCTCTCAAGGACTTACTCACCTCAGTGCTTGTTCCATCCATCGCATTTCTTGGACGGCGGTGATGTCAGCCTATACTCTAACAAAGATATAAACCAGCTGGGTAGCCGCACCTTCTCAATTAAGAGACCGGACATTCCAGGTGCATGCCGTGGCTTTTTGTTCCTTTTAATTGGGGGCGTTTTATACGTGGAGGGTCCCAAACCCCGCGCACAACAAGGGGACGTTTCGCCGACTCACTTTAGCTCGCCTGCAAATATATGTTCTTTGCTTACCCAGAGGATACTTGGTCTAGGACCGTTTCTGGCAATCAGAGAATCTTTAGTTTTGCATTGATTAACTAGCTAAAGTTGTGCCAAATAAGCTGAGCGACGACGCAATTTAGCTTTACACGAACATTCTCTCTTCTCAGCTGTGTGGCTAATCGACCAAGAGCCTGCACGCTTGCCTGCTCAGCTGTAAAATTTTCAATTCCGTCAATTGTGTTTAGTAACAAAGGTTGTCCGGTTCACTTCATTCGACTTTAGAACATTGTGTGCAGATTGTTAGCAACTTCAACAAATGTAACAGTGATATCGCGAACACACATGCGCTATTAGAGAAATTAAAAACAAACTGTATGCCGAAGGCACTACGCAAAAGGAGGCAGAGAGAGCAGAGGCAGTTCAGGCGATGTTATTAACTAACACTCTGGCGAGTGTGTGCAATTTTGTAGTGAAACAATTAGAAATTAGTATTTTATTTCTAGGTAAAAATATTTGATTAATAGCTGATAGCATAGAGACGCATTTTAAGTGCTTTGATGATCTATAGAATATGAATTCAGTTGATAGAAGCTTGAAAAACGTTTAATGAGTTTCTTTGTTTTGTTTTTGGTCTAGCTATTAATTAGTAGCTCCCACGCCTTTCCGTTTCGCGTTGAAAGCGATAAACTCTTTGATGAAATGAAATACTACTCATTTATAAACATTGTTTTGCTGTGCAACTTTCATATGGGCGTTTACGTTTAAGGGCTTGGTGCCAACACCCGCGCAAAAATCTTCGTTAATTGGTACATTTATGTCCACTTGTGGCATGTAAAGGCCACTTACACCCACGCAGCTTGATCTTTGAACATATGTATATTTGTGAGTTGGGAGTGGGCGTGTGTTCACCCGCTGCATTGCCACCACGCTGTCGGCCACAAAGTAGCCGCGCAAATATTTCGCCCCACTCTGCCATAAATCATAATTACAACAATGTATGACCGCATGGTTAACGGCCAAAATATTTTTTGCCGTATTTTCATTCAAAATTACGTATAAGTATTTACGTGTTTGACTATGTACATTTGCATTTTAAATGGACAATCGCTGTTGTAATGAATGTTCGGTGCATATGCGAAAATACGCGCCAGCTGGAAGCGGTGATATGTAAGTATGTATTATGTAAGTCGATAGATTTGTTGTTTGATGTCATTAAGAAACGAAATTAAAATTTCATGATATGATATGTGATACATTTCATTATTTTTTCAGCTGTTCATAGGTGCGATGTTTTGCCTATGGTGTGAAAGGGAGCTTGTGTTCCCTCACATACGTCCTCTTAATCCATGAGTTTATTCTATGATAATGAAGGGTAGGTTTAATCTCGAAAATAACGTGCATACTTTTTACGATTTCGAAGTTTCGACTAAGCCTTATATAATATTTATATTATTGCAATCTGTTGCTACAGAGTATAAAAGATTTGTTCACCTAACGGATGTACGTATCACCTAAAACTAAGCGAGATAGATATAGAGTTATACATATGTATGTATATAAATAATCAGGGTAACCAGAAAAGTTGAAATTACGAGCTCGTAAATGGGCCTAATCAAACCATTGCCACGCCCACAAAACGTCATTAAACGAAAACTTATAAAGTGCCATAACTAAGCACTAAATTAAGATATAGACTGTATATTGGTACAGGTGATCGCAGTAACAGGCAACAATTTAAAAAATGGGTGGAATCCTGCCCTAATAATCTAATAAGTTTAATGATCATATCTCCTAAGCTACTTAAGCAACAACTACAAAATTTGCTGAACGTAAATATTATAAGAACTCCTACCACAGTGTGAAAATGGATGAAATCGGAAGATAACCCCGGTCAATCCCCATATAACAGTACTGTTCAAAACTACTAAAAGCGCAATAAATCAATAATTAATTACGCCAGAGACATTAAAATTTTACTGTCGAGATGATATGAGAGAGCCTTATGGGGGCAGGTGTGAATATTGGACGATGGGCGTGGTACCGCCCACTTCTTGATGAAATCCCATATCTCGAGACCCGACAAAACGGTTTCGACAAAATTTAGTACGGAGTATTCTTTTTACATTCTTACTTTACGCTGTAAAAATGGAATAAATTGGACAACAACCACGCCTACTTCCCATATAGGACAATTTTAAATTCCTCTTGATTCTTTCACTTTCCAGTACACAAGTCAAGAAGTAATTAATATAGCGGGATACAATTTTGCACCAATAATTGCTCTAAAGTATGCCATTTTATGACCAGAAATTTCCCAAATCCAGGCAAAAAAGTTCAAGCCCCTATGTACCAAACATGTGGACCGCAGTATCCTTAATGACTTTTGACCGAAAATATTGTTCAATGTATGAGATATACAATTCAAATTCAGAGGCTATCCTTTCCTGATGATAATGTCTCTGTGTATCAAAAATGGGTTGAATTGGGTCAATACTTCCCTTAGCTCTCATATACCTAATATAAACATTTCGAACCGGGAGACTTTATGCTAGATATATTGGCCAATACTTTAGTTATCACGATAAATATTAGAAAACGTGTTTTACTCATAAAAGTGTTTCTTTGTGCTTAAAATAAATGAAATAGGGCGATAACTTGTCCCAGCCCCCATATAACTATTATCAGGGTTTTCGAACATTCGGCTGACTTTAAGGTATAATACTTCACTGGCTTTGATTCATGCAAGATGCAAAAGTATAAAATGTTCGGTTGCACCCGAACTTAGTCTTTCCTTCGTTGGTTTTTTGTTTGTTTACTATATATTTTACCCGTCCACGCTTCACAATAGCTGATACTTAGATGATACTACTAATAGCATCTATATGATTTCTAGTCAGCACCCACCTTTAAAAGATACGTAATTTGGCAACTGAGAAATGAGCACCGAGGATAATGAAGGCAGTGGACGCCATAAAGAGGCAAAGTGGGTGCCGCGCAAGTTCGTAATCCAACAAAAACAACGAATTTGTGATTGTGAGGAGTGTTTGAGCGCTCCGTACCGTCGGTATGTGACAGCAGAAACATGGCTTCATCATTTCACACTGGAGTCCAAGCGACAGTCAGCTAGTAGACTAATCTTCAAGCGTGGAAAAACGAAAAGTCGGCTGGCAAGGTTATGGCATCAGGCACTTGAGATACTATTCATCGACTGATTACTGAGCCAATTATGATCTATTGCTGTGCGTAGTTGGTTATTCTACCATTCCCAATATTTAGGAATTCTATTAATTTTTAGGACTAATCAGTATGAAATTGTCCGCGCAATGCTTCGAAAAATATATCTCAAATTATAATAGACCTTTTTAACTTACTTCGAAAATATTCATTTAAATCATATGCTGTAAAGGGCCATAGAGACTTACATATATTTAAATCAACAAAGTATTTAAGGTATTTAATTGGATAAGGATTAATGCTGTATTTGTTAAAATTTACCATTATTTGTCGTAAAAAGTAAATGACAAAAAAAGTTATTGTGGGATATTCATAAGAGATAGACCAATACCATCGCGCAGTTTCCTCTAAGCCTTTTCAATGTGTACAACACTTAGTATATTACTTTGATAAATCTCGTAGAGTTCAGCCTGCGTTTGCAATATGAGCGGAAAAAATGTAATTGTTTTCGATATCACATTAGAAACCACAAAAATACCAACATTTCTTTAACATTTAATGGATGTTATTATACATATAAACCATTATCTCCAATCACTCTATCTACTAAAAAACCCGCATCAAAATCCGTTGGGTAGTTTTAAAGATTTAAGCATACATAGGGATGTAAAGACAGAGAAAGCGCCTTGTTTTACGCTATTTAGTGATTAGCAATCTATCTAAAGCAATCAAAAACTTTTATAAATATTGTATAATAATCAACAGAACTGAGTGTGCTCCATTGAGACTAATCATAATATTCACCAAAAAACATAGTTTGCTAAAAGTATTCCTGAAACTACTTAAAATCTATTTTGAAGGTCCAAAATGTGAGTTTTTTTTAGCATCTAACTTCCATACTGTTGTCCAGTAGATTTTTTGCCAGTAGGTTTTCATGATTAGAATGTATATCTAAGTATCTACGACAGGCATTGCTGATTTCGCTAAGAATCTTGCATCAGAATTAAAAATATATTTTAAAAAAATATTACAATTTATAAAAAGTTAATATCACACCGCAGATGTTAAGTGTTGCCCTAAATGAAAATTACGGTTTGTGCTACATTCGATTAGATCACACAATATCTTTGAAAATTTGCTTAAGAGACTGCTTGTACATTAATTTTGTAATCGTTTTAGAAACAATTATAATAGGCGACCGTTATACCGTTAGCGTTATTGTTGATTTAAATGTTATACAATAAAAATAAAAGACTTGTAAGTGTTTCGAAGGAAATGGGATTTCAAGGTATAAGAGCTCAATATTTTTATAACTTATTATTCTAGTGTTATTTACAGCGTGGGCGAATTAAAGTTAGAATGAAAACTTGTTTTATTTATTAGTTAAACTATAAACTTGCATTATTTCTGCATTTTCTTCTTTTGGAAACAAACTATTATTATTCCAATGCTTTCCGATTTTTAATTTGCAACTTAGGTGTTCTCTATGTGCTCTCCATTAACACGAAGTTTCACTGCGTAAGGTTGGAACGATGTAACGTTTACAAAGAGGCAATTCATCGAGTTTTTTGTTAAACTCGGTAAACCTCATTTAAGTAGCCTACACGGTTGGGTACACATTTTACGGAGAGATCTTAAATTGAAAGCGTCCAAAATCAAGCTTGTGCAAGAACTGAAGGCGCTGGAACTTCACAAGCGAAATCGCTTCGCTCTATGGGCTCTTAAAAATTTCCAAGAAGATCCGACGTTTTCGTTCCAACGTTTGTTCAGCCATGATGCCCATTTCTAGCTCAATGGATATGCAAACAAGCAAATCTGCCGAAGAGCAGAGATTAAAGAGCTGCCATTTCATCCAGAAAAATCAACGGTTTCGTGTGGTTTGTGGGCCCGGTGAAATCATTCGTCCATATTTCTTCAAAAATGACCGTTATCGCATCACTTCCCACTCATCTTATCAATCAATGGATTTATTGATAGAACACTTTGGTGAGCATATAGTCATATACCAATACTTCCACTACCAACAACATACACTTCCTTCTTCATTCTTTCTTTACCTGTCTTACTTAGCCTCTCATATCTCTTTTTCTCATTTCATAATTTCCATAGTTGCTAATTGATCTTTCCTTAAATTAAATTCTCTCTTTCTCTTAAATAATAACAACAACAATAAACATTTGCACTCATTAGTTTTAAGCTCACATACATTATGTTAACTTCCTAGCTGTAAGGATTGGAAATTGGAATTGATTAATAAAGTTACATTCGAAAAGAACGGACTTGTTATTATATACATAATTTTACATTTTGGCTGGTCGATTGGACACAAAGGTCATGTGATATGACACCGTTAGACTTTTACCTGTGACTATTTTATGTTGTAACAAGCAGTTCTGGTTCATCATTAAAGGTAAAAGAAAGAATAATGAACTGAAGGTTCCGATGCTGTTGGTGTATTTTAGCATGTGCGCGTCAAAAATATTTTGTTGACTTTGCAAAACTATGAAAAAACAATCACCGGTGAAGAGAAAAATAAAATAAATATAAAATATCTGGCTGTCGTTGCTGCTATAGGTTGTCGTTTGTCGGGCGTCTGCCACTGAATCGTTCACTCGGTCAATCAGTGTGTGCAATATTACAAAAACATACAACACAGCTACGATACGGCATTGTATGAATGACGAAGTGTCATCGCGCCGAAGAAAGCAATGTACTTACATCCAATAAATGGAAAACACACTTAGAGAGATTTTGATTACTCAAAGAAAATAAAAGTTTATTTTTAATTCGGGCTTTTGGTGTTTGGATATATGTTTGTGGACTTTTATAAATAAACACCCTATTATGCATTAAATTTTTGCTAAAGCTTAACTTAAAAAAAATTGGTCGAAATATTTAACTAAATCAGTAGAATTGATAATAGATATGTATGTATTCTTTTATATTGGACTTTCCTAAATGGCTTGTTATTTTGTAATATTTTGACCAGTTTTAGTTTAAATTAAAATCTACTATGTATTTGGAAGCGTCCCTCAACACCTATGTAAGTGACATACTTCTGATAACATTTTGCCAATTTTAACATCTTAACCTTTTCCGATGGTTATCATCTCTATTTCAAAGTATGTCTCACTTTAGCACCTTCCGTTTAGCGTTTGGATTTTTTTTTTCTTTTTAAAATAATTTAAAAACCTTTTAACAAGACGTGTTACCATGGTCACATTGATATATAGTATGTATAATACCGGGTTTTCCAACAGGGATGAAAATATTTCTAAATGTCGTTTCGGCCATTTATAATATGTCGTGATTTGTATCATTTTTCAAATATTGTTTACTATTTTTCAATTGCATTATCAAAATAATCGTTCTTAATTTGTGCGCTTTTGCCATTTTATGGTCGTTATAATCATCCATCTTCCTTTTAGTTTCTTTAGATAATGTTCAAGTGTCATTAAGACAAAGAACCACTCGAAGTAATGAAAATACTGCTGCAATTGAAGCAAATGTTGCTGATGACTGCAATTTGTCGATTCCAAGACGTTCTCAAGAATCGGAACTGTCTCAAATCCTGACGGATTTTGAGAAAGAATTTGGGCTTGCATCCCTAAGAGACTCAAGATCTACCGGAAATGTCGAGAATTTCTGATTTTGCCTTGGAACAACTTGAAAACGATAACGACTTTTTTAAGAAAATCATTTTCTCCGATGAGTTTAACGTTCATCTGAATGGTGAGGTAAATAAAGAAAACTGAAAAAAACTGAAACTAGAAAAATCTTATATTAAGACACTTCGAGAAACTCCTCAAACTACTGTGATCAAATTAAAAGGTAAATTTTTAATTTATACTTCGCGTGTTTTCCGAATCGGTAAATTTGTTTTCTGTAAGTTAGTAGTACTAGTGACATCTTTGCTAAATTTAACGTCAAACTATTCATTAGTATTTGAGATACGCGTCGTTTTGGGAGGTTCTAAAAAAAATTTTGTTTGCGGAATGAGATTTCGTCTGCAGATATGTTGAGGATGTTTCGAAAAGCCTTTGGGTATCAAACTCTGTCTTCTAAAAGTGTTTACAAGTATAACGAGTTCAGAGCCGGTCGTGAGAGTATTGAGAAAAATGTTGTGTCAAATCGGCCAAAAACATCATCTGATGCACATCACGTCAAACAAGTCAAAAGAATTGTGCTTGAAAATCATCAATTAACTATCAGAGACATTGCTGATAATTTCGGCCTTTTTTGCGATTTTGAAAGACGAACTGGGCTTGAGAAGAGTCAAATCTCGAAATTTTTTCGAAAATGACCGTCGTGTTAACATCTGCGAAACAATGCTTTCTGACTATCAAAACGTAATGAAACGCATCATAACTAACTGGACATGAGACTTGGATCTACGCTTACGATCCCGAAATCCCGATCAATCGAGCGAATATCGTGCTAAAGGCGAGCCGAAACCGAAAAAACCAAGTCAAAGTTGCTCAAAAATCAAAGTCATGTTGACAGTTTTCTTCGATTATCGTGGTGTGGTGCATTATGAATTCCATACGCCGCGTAAAACCGTCAAGAAGGAATATTATTTAAGCGTTAAGCGCCGTTTACGAGCGCCTCAAGAGGTCAGAATTGTGAAAAATCTTGGTTTTTGCACCGTGCATTACACCATTCGTCATCATATCGTCAAAAATTCAACAAATATCGTTCCGTAACCACTGCATTCGCCTGATTTGGCCCCGTGTGACTTCTGGCTGTTCAGCAAACTCAAAAGACCACTCCGAGGACACCGTTTTGACTCAATTGAGGATATAAAAGCTCGATTCAGCTCTGATGGCCATCACGACGGAGGATTTTTCCAAATGCTATAGTGACTGGAAAATTCATTGGCATAAGTGTATTGAGGCGGGAGGGGATTACTTTGAAGGAGATGAAATGGATTTGCAAGAATAAATAAAGATTTTAAAAATATAACAAAATTCACTTCAATTTGATCACAGAAAGTTACAGTAAAAAACGGATACGTGCCACTTGGAATGAATTGATACGAGTACAAGTATGTAGAAGTCAATGTATTGCTTATATGTACATATTTACATATACAACTTACTTCAATAGAAGTAAAATTTTCATCAAGACAATCGACAGATAAGCCGTTTGAATGTCAACTAATAATTTATCTGGCTATTTATACAGGTTTTAACCAATAATTCATATTGCCACATGATGCAGCTATCTAAGCGCAGTCATTAGGGTTGTATATTGTTTTTCTTGTCTTCTTTCCCATTGCAAGGTGAGAAGCGACTAATTGGAAAATACATAACCATAATTATCAACATTTTTTATCAATCTCTCTTTTACGCTTCGAATTGAACTAAATGTATTACTCAGGTTTAAGCGCGTAAGAAGTGTTGCTGCATAGCACTAATTATGTACTTCTTGTCAATTTGTTTGTTTATGAGTTAATTAGATGACCTCAGAAGAGAAGTTCGAAAATGTTCCCTTGCAGAGCAGAACCGGTTTTGTGCAACACTGTTGCTTGAGCTTTTCTTTTAACTTTTTTCGAGTTTTCAATACTTTACTTTCAGCATTAGTAGTAGATCAGTATTTACACATGTTCATATGTCTAACTAGAAACAAATTCTTCTGTTTCAGATCAGTGTTGACAATCCAGAGTTTGTCCTTAATATTCTCTTGTTTCGTATTTATGCTCGTTTTGCTTATGGCGGTGTCGTCCATACCTCGCCTGTAGTTCCACTAAGACGCTCTTAACTTCTGTTTTTTATTTTATCATTTTGATTATTAGTATTAGCTTTTCGCCAGTTGTACTCGGCTTTAGCTTGGTTCTTAATTCAATTAAGCATTATTATGTCACACTATTCCGTTTTATGCCACATACTTTACCAACAATGGTCTTCCAACATTTAGTTCTTTAATCAGCTCTTTAATATTGTAACTGACGCCTCAGACTTCTTCTGAGTTGTTTCATCAGTTGTGTTAATAAAGAGCCTTTAAACTCTACTTTTGAGTTTCACGGTTTACACAGGTTCAGTAATACATAAAACAAAGTTTCGAATTAATTTCAAATTTCTGCACCCTGTGTACCCGGATATTGTAAATAAAATGCAAAATATTTAATTAATCAACAATATTTTTTTTGTCGCTTTCAAAATAATCCCCACCATATGTATGTAATACATTTATGCCAACAATTTTTTCACAAGCACTTTTTTGGATGGCCTTCAACTCCTTCAGCGAATTTTGTTTTATCTCTTCGATCCACTGAAAAAGAGTTCCATGGAGTGGTAATTTCAGTTTGGCGAACAAGAAAAATTCACACAAAGCCAAATCTGATGAATACGGTGGTTGATAGATGGTATTTATTGCGTTTTTTGCTTTAAATTTGGTCATAATCGTGGCTCTGTGCGATAGTGAATTATCGTCGTGCAAAATCCATGAATTGTTCTTCCACAATTCTAGCCGTTTTCCACGGATATTCTCAAATGGAACTCCCAATTGACCGTTTGACAATACCAAATATCCACAAAAGTCATTCGAACGGACTGTCGAGAGATGTCGAGCTTGAAGAGGTCGAAGGTCGCTCAGAACGAAGCATGTCTTCAACGATCTCCCGACCGTCTTTGAAGGCCTTCTACCACTCGTATGCTTGTGTTAAAAAAAAAAATTGAATCACCATAAGCCTTTTCCAACATTCGCAACGATTTCGCATTTTTGGTTAGAAATACAAAATTTTAGACAAATTCTTTATTCGATTTTTTATCCAATGTAAAAACGATAATGAGGTCTACCGACTTAAGCATCAGCTGTAAACAAACTGGTTGACAGTTCACGCTAATATTTGGCATAGTAATTAAGTACAGTCCTACCAATCTAGCAAAATACGTTTTTTTAAATATAATTTGAGGGGGAGTACGCAAGTGCATTAAAGTCAATGGTTGCAGAATGCCCTAGCGCACACCCACCAATCGCCATCGACCGACCGACTGCATCTGTCACAATCTAATATTTGTATACCCTGGTATTAAGTTTGCCACGCAATTTGTAACACACAGGAAGGAAACTCGGTGACTCTACGCAATGTACCATGCATACAAAAATAATCAGCGTTACGAGCTGAGTCGGTTTAGCCATGTCCGTCTGTATATTTGCAAACTAATCTCACAGTTTTTGAGACATCAATCTAAAAATTCACGAAGTCATTTTCTTCCTCATAAGCTGCCCATTTGTCGGAATCGCCGATATCGAACTACTAATGCATGTACTCGTAGCTGTGATATAAACTGAACCATCAAAAACAAATTCTTATATGGAAAGTTTTTTTTATTATAATTAAATTCTTATTATGTTTTTAATTATTGTTCATCGCGTTTCAGTTACATCTTATACAAATAATTACATACATATGTATAGTATAATAAGTGATATCTCGGGTAGTGCACCACAGTTGTCTCGTGGGCCGGCTACCTCATCTCTTTACTCACCACTACATATTTGAACGCCCGACCGCTGTCTGTTTCGGTGGCATGTGGCGCGTTGGATGGCTAAATGAACTCATAAACGGCAAGCGGTGAGTATATGCGCAACGAATAGGCTAGCGTTGACCAAGACCAAGGCGATGGAGGGAGCGTCAGACATTCTGTTGACACAGACCGCGATTTGCATTCTTGGAGTTCCACCAATTTCTAGTGTATTTGAGGGGACCCTGTTCAGTTCTGATACAATTATTCACATATTGAAACGGAAACTGAGTTAATTTTACAAAAGTGGGCGACCTTCCAGACGACATTAACTTAGTAGATAATGATTTTGTGACTGCATTAATTTACAGCGCGCCGTTAATGATAATTCTACTCATGCTACATTTCCCGTTTTCATAGGAACATGGTTTCCTGCTGGTATTTTGACGAAGGACAATAAAGTTTATCTGCGGCAACTGATCTTGATCCGCCGTTCCTGCTCATTCAGAGCGCATATTCGCCAATGTCTTGTTCTACAGCTAATACTTACGTACACACGTACTTATATAGTTACACTACAATGTGTATGGCTCTTTATTGTGCTTCTAGCTTTTAAAAATATTGACTGATAAGATCAATGCAGGGAACGTATCTGTTGTACTGTTATTCTGCAATACAACCGCTACATATGCTGCTCATTCATTTCCGCATCTTTGTATAACTACATACACACATTCATAGCTTACGATATTTTAGTTGTTTCCACTGTCTGCTTGAAAGCTGATCATGCTATCGATCGTCACCACCAGATGCATCCAATACTGCATACTAATCAAGCCAATATTATGTGGTTCACTAGTTATGGTGCGCTCAAGCAGCCAGCTGTCTGTCTAACAAAACACCGAGCACCAAAGCGAGTACACGTAACAACCGTCGAACCCGCAACCGAACCAATAATAAAGTAAACCAGCCAAGCATTCATTCAGCCAATGACCCAGTGCAATCCAATCTAGGCAATTGAGGCATCCAGGAAGCAGCTGCATCGCCAGCATGTCTTGCCAAAACAAAAGCAAATTGCTATGGAATACCTAATAGGTATCTGCGACTCCACCATCACAAACCCATATAAACACACACATAAAACGAAGAAAAAATAGCAGGAAAGTGAATGACTGACTGATTGTCTCGTCTCTTTGTGGTTCACCTCGACTGGGCTCATCTGTCCGTTATGGCGAAGTAATGTATGCCAATAAGTGCTCCAGCTGCGCGTTGCAATAAGTGCTCGTCTAATACTGTGCTGGCTGGCATGCTAGAGTGTATCGCGCTTAAATGAATGCAGCAAGAAAGGGACTGCATTAAAAACCGTTAACCGGCTGGTTGGGAATGTGTGAAATCTGATGTCGCACACCGCGAGGCTCTCTGCTTAGATACTAGCGGACTGGGAGGAAAAAAGTAGTATTTTGGCAAACTGGAATCGTTCAAAGAAAATGGTACTTTAGCACCTTAGTCAGCGCAGCGCAGTAGAGCCTTTGCAAAAATAAATAGTAAAAAAAGAGTGAAGTTCAGTGCAAGTGAAATTTTTATGCTTTCTAAGAAGGCAAAACCAATTTGAGGGGATTTTATTACTGGCTTTAGAAGTGTCACTGTGAGCATAGCTGATGGATTTTAAGAAGTGTTTTTACATACCAGAAATACACTCGAGTGGACTGCGAATTATAAAACATGATCACTGTACACCCATATGAGGTACATATGTATATGCTATACACTTTAATTACGGACAATGATACTTACTGATGCTGTTATGACGTCGGTTAGGCAAGGCAACGATTTATAGATAATGTTTTGCTATTTCAAGTGGATGATGCTATAGTAGAGTGGCATAACTTTGGAATATTCAAAATAATTCCGCAATGGTGAGCGGTACTTAAAGCTTTGTACATAAAAAATACAAATTTATAACAAGGTGTGCATAATTGCAGAATAACTCTGCTTTGATGGAATTTAAATTAATTCTCAATTAAGAGCATCAAAAGCTAGGCGATTGACTTCTTATGTGGCGTTAAAAGTATTCTTTATACGGATATGATTATTTATATTACATACATATAATCAAGTTTATTGAAACTCGATGGACCAAATGTTAAAAATGAAAGCATCATATCTTAAATATAATTAATTCGATTAAAATTAACTGCTAAAAATTTGCATTGAGTTTGAGCATAATTGGTAAAGACCGATTCGGTTGGCCAGTCACGTTTGCTAATTTTTTTGATTATATATATAATATATATGTACTTATGTATGTGCACATTAGGGTGATTCAAAAAAAATTTTTTTTTTTTCAATTGGTACTCGCAAAAATAGGTTCCTAGACACCTCTAAGAAAGCCTCTCCAAATATGAGTTTTTAATTGTAACGGGAAGGTCCTCCGCCTAACGGTTTTCTATTTTTTCTTATTATCAGATAGAAAAATTTATATCTCGCTTCCAACTACTTGAAAAAATATCTTGTTAATTAGGTTTTGTAGGAAATTGAATGTTCTAAAATATGGTCCCTTATGATTTTTTCATAAACCCAACCGTTTAAAAGATATTAACGGTTGAAATTTGACTATTTTTGGAAAAATTTTTTATTTCTTATGAATTTTATAACTCAATGAAAAAAAATTATTATGAATAGATTTTTGGAGAGGCTTTCTTAGAGGTGTCTAGGAACCTATTTTTCAGAGTACCAATTGAAAAAAAAAAAAAAAAATTTTTTTGAATCACCCTAGTGCACATATACATATGTACATATGTAATTGTAACGTGAAAACACCAAATGTATTTGTAAATTCAACAATACAATACATGCTGCAAATATTTCTGTATTGTTAAGCAGAACATGACTCGGGGCTTTCTCTTCTATTGCTTCATGTCAAAAAAACGTAAATTGATCGATTGGCTTACTTGGCCCGTTCTCAAAGGTTAACAAATGGTGCAATGTGTGTCTGGCTGTACTTACAAATACATATGTCGCTAAGTCGGAAGTCATTAGTTCTAACACGTCCGCTTCATGAGTTGGAGCCGTGCCATGTCTCATGTTATTTATTTTTAATTTCATAATTTTTTAATTTTTGAAAACACTCCAGCTCTGAAAGTATTCGAAGTTACTTATTTCTCAGCCGGATGGACGAAAACACTCCAGCTCTGAAAATATTCGACGCAACGTACCCGCCGGGGGAAGCAAAAAATATCTTGAGGAAGAGGAATGACCCCAACCGTTTAAAAGATATTAACGGTTGAAATTGACTTTTTTTTATTTCATGGAAGGACCAAGTTTCTTAGAGAAGGACTCATGTTATTATCCAATTGGCGCCACGTTAAAATTGAAGAAACGACTGGCGCGCTGTTATTCGGCTATAACACGTCCGCTTAAGCGGTTTCTACGTTATTTATTTTAATTTCATTAGAAGAAGAAGATTTCTCAGCAGCATTGAGTTTTGTCTTTGCAGATTGATCTCACAGGCTTGTCGCGGTACAAACTACATACATATATGTATACGAATCTTTCACTTCCTTTGTCACACGAGAACATATACATACATATAAGATATTCCCCTTTTACTCCCTTTATTTGATTATAGTACATTTGTGATACCCAGATTTAAGTAAATTTTATTTGCTGTGTTTGTTGTTTATGCGATTAATTGTTTACTAGAATAGAATATAATTTAATTGAGGTATGCACTGCGACCTTGGGTCTATTGTGCCCTCTCCTAACTCACAGGGACTCACCAAGCCCCAGCAAATCGATAAATTCTAGTATTTTGCTGGGAGCAAGTGAGTCGATGTGATCCCTATCCGGAAATATGGTTCCAAGGGCCTTAGACCTTCGTCTGAAGACTGCGATGCAGTCGATTAGCAGGTGCTCCGGGGTTTCAGGTTCCCTGTCGCAGAACCGGCAGTTAGCGCAAGAGGCAAGTCTTAGGTTAAATAGGTGCCTTTTCAACTTGCAGTGGCCGGTATAGAATGCGACCAAGAGCCTGAGTTTAATCCTTGGGAGGTTGATTATCGATCTAAACCTATTAAGGTTGTACCCCCCTATTAGCAACTTGGCATGCCGCATACCATGCGCCCGTTGCCAATGACCTTCTCTTCCCACTCTCTCTTCCTTACGGAGCAGCTCCTTATAGTGTGGGGGCCCACCCCAGTGAACGGTTCGGGCCCTACCATATTTGTGGAGGCTGCGGAGCGGGCGAGCTCGTCAGCCAGTTCATTGCCGGCTATGCCTCTATGACCAGGTACCCAAATTAGGTGTACCTGGTTCAATTCAGCTAGGCTGTTTAGCCGTTTTCTACACTCCTGCACTAGCAGCGATTTGATCTCGTAAGCGGAGATCGCTTTTAGTGCCGCTTGGCTATCGCTGAGTATGGTTATTCGCTCATTTTGATAGCCGCGATGGAGGTTTATCTCTATACACCGACTTATGGCCAAGACTTCGGCCTGGAAGATACTGGGGAATCTGCCCATCGGTATGGATAGCCTTGTGCGTGGACCTGCGATCCCTGCACCAATACCTTCCGACGTCTTCGAGCCGTCAGTGTACCACTTCAGTGTACTATCCCTCAGCACCAGCTCAAAAGTGGAGTCATTCCACTCGCTCTTGCTGCCGAGGGTAACCTTGAACTTCCTCGTGAAATTTATTGTTTTTGTAGCTTGTGCAGTCTGCAGTGCTCTACCAGCCTTTCCACCGCCTCCGGGGGTGCCGCTGCTGCCTCTCCTGGAAAGTATGCTGAGGCCAGGACGAAGTCTTTGCCCTCAGTATCCCTAGCCTGCACCGCCACCAAATCCTGCGTCAGAAACTCTGAAATGCAAAAGAAATCAATATTGCTTCTGACACGTCGTAGCCCTCTCGCTAGAGAGGTCCCAGATTACCTTGTTTGCCTCCATCTTGAGACCCTTTACCTCTCCTTTATAGACCCAAGGCTTTTGGATCAGCAGTGTGCCCAGTTTCTCCGCAGTGAACCTGCTTGTTTTGACAGCTGAGGCTGCCGCCGCATGATGCAGGTTCACTTGGGCAATTTCCATGTTGTCGGCCATCATAAACTGGGCTCGAGGAAAGAGAGATCCTCTACCCCGCCGTCAACCACGCTGCTGTCCATTGGGCCTACAAATCCGTCCAGGAGCTCCTGCGTTGAGGATAGCTCCGTGTTCCGGCCATTATCAGGGACGTCTGTGGTCGTTGCTGGCACTGCCTGTCCAGACCTGCTCCCGCAGGGCTGCTCCGACAACTCGCCCACCTCCATCCTTGTTTCCTCCGGGGCGGACTCCGGCACTGCCTGGTTATCGACGCCCTTGTCCCGTGGAGTCGCAGGCGTTTTGGCTTCCTTGCTCCTGGGCCGCAGGACGACCGTGCTGTACCTGTAGAACAGGCGGAAGCTCGCGGCCCGGACATACTTATACGACTTGTCGTCTATGTAAAAGTGTAACCTCCATTCTTCCATGTCACCTAGCTTCTCCTTTCTGCTGCCGGCAACACACCAGGGCGAGATACTGAGTCCCCGGTTCTGGTTCCTCACCAGGCCCAAGGCGTACTCGTAGGTCCTGTCCCCGCTCCGAGGGAGGAACATTGTCATGCTATGCATGATTGGCACATCTTCCACCCTCTTCGCGCAGAGGACAGGGCCCGTCCAGCTTCCCAGCTTTGGAGCGTGTTCCCTCAGCCAGTCGGCGGACGACTCGTCAAGGCAGTCTACCTGCATCATACCTCCCCTGAAGTCGATGCCCAAGAAGGACGCCGTGTAGACCTTTCCTTTAGACACCTCGTCCATAAGAATGTCCTGAAGCACGGTGAGCTCCTCCGTTTTCAGCGACTCCGTCGGGTATTTGAAAGGCGGAACAGCCATGCGGATGCCTCTGACAGCATTCGCATATCCGCGCCGCCCCTCCTCCACCCGGTGAGGAGCCGGTCCAGTTGGTTGGCCCCCGGCTGCCTTTGCGTCTGTGCCCCGCACCCTTTTGGATCGGGGGGGGCTCCTGCGGCGTGATTTGGCCGTTCTTCCGTTTCTCGGATTGGGCATACGTGCCCGCGGGCAGTGCCCTGCTGTCGCCCCGCCTTACGGTCAGAGTTGTGCTGACCGGGCCACGGTTGCTGTTACCGCTGCCTTACGCGCGAGCTGGGACGTTTTTGTCGTGCCCATTTGCCGGGGATACGTTGTTCCCTTGACTCTTGCGCCTGGCTAGAGCCTCCGCTGCCTCCGGGGTTTTCCCATCACGGAGGTGCCGTAGGTACCACTTCATGGTGGAACCACTCATCCCTTTCCTATGAGGATCCTCGCACCCGCCGGGTTGGCCAGCTTCTGGGAGGGGCGTTGCCCACCTCTTCTGCGCCTTCTCCTCCTTCTCCTTCTTGCGCCGTCAGGCTCTGCCTGATGCGACTCGCCCGAGGCCGACCCACTGCACCTACCGGCGGGGGTCTTGGCGACGCTCGTTGCTGCTACAGCGGCACCAAGCGTTACCACCAGGTGAGCTCCGCTGCAAGAGGGCACGTTGTCATCCTCCCTGGCGTGCTACTCAAACAGCGAACGCTCCTCGTGCGTAAGAGCGTCGAGGAAGCTAAACTTCCGCCTAGCCCCTCGACCCCCTTTACCTTCTGCTGCCCCGATCTCCTTCTCCTTTTCCTTTTCCGCTTCCGTTGTCCTTTGTCGTTGCTCTTTGTCCGTCAACGAATCCAATATTTGCGTTTGTTTTTACGACCCTTGGCTCAACAGGGTGAGCTGTCGGGTCTATGATCTAGCTGGGGAACTGGAAGGTCGGCCACGCCAGAGCCCCTTGGCGCGGTAAGGCCACCGTTACTTCCCAATTCGGCCCGGTGTTGGGAAGGCCCCGTTAGAATACAGCCACATTCACCTCCTGGCTGCAAAGTTCCAATGGGCACGGGAGTCGCATAACACCCTGGATTAGGAGGTGGTAGCTCTTGGTTAGCGCACGCATGCGGCACCCGACATCCCGCGTGGTCCGTGCTTAACAGCACCAACCACACAGGATTGGGGGGCGCCGAGTATGCCTTGCGCCTAAGCCTATTTGGATATGGCAACTCTGTTCTAAATAAGAGCTGTAAAACATGATGCTTCTGAAGCAACAACAAACTTGTAAAAAGTTCAGTAAAATATTGTAAGAAAACAGCTGTTCGATAATAGTTAAAAAGGAAAAAAAAGAAATAAATTTATAATGGAAGAATATAAGAAAGGTATCTATTTTTTAACTTAATGGAAAAAATGTGGTTTATTCTGTTATATCTGTATAGTGTGGAGTTTTGTTTGATAGCTTTTTTAACCGAAAATTTCGTATTAACCTATGTTCTGTGGAGTGAAAGTTGTGTGCATTGTCCCGTATTGTTCCAGATTTTTATGTTCGGTGGAAGTTTGGGGTATGTTCTTTAAATTCCAACACGAAGAAATGCTTGGAGTTTGGATAGAGGGCGATCGCAAAACTAATGTTGTTTTGGATTGGGTTTTTAAAAAAATGAATACTAATGAGTTAAGTTTAAAGAAAAAAGGTGAAATAAAAAAAAAATACAAAATTTATTAGCATATGTTAGCCAAAAATTATCAAAATGTATTCGTATGGTTAATAGATTTAAAGAGAAATACCCCCAGTGGGTTTCCGCAACAACTATTATTGAAATTTCTGAGAATGATTTTGAAAAACCCTGTTCAAGTAAAGCAGGACGACCAAAGGTTAGCTACACAGATGCAAAAGATCGGCTTAAGAGGAATCTGGTAAGTGATCTTTCATGTGAAAACAATGACGATATTGATTTTTTGATTCATGCAGCTACTGTGGCGGCAAAAAAATCAAAACAAAGTGATTTAGCATTTAATTTAAAGAAAACTGCACTTCAAGCAGAACAAAGCGAAATAAGAAAAGCTGTTACCTCCAAAAAACCCGAAGCAGTTCCACTCACTCCGGAAGAAGCTCTCGCATTTTTACTTGAAAATGATTTAAGCAAAAGACAATATATCAACATGAGGTTGTTAAATAAAGAAAGGAATTGCAATATATGTATATCCAAGCTATGAGGAAGTAATTAAATGCAAGCTACCTTGCCGGCCTATGGAGATATCTGTGTCGGAGTCTTCAGCGGAAGTATCACTGCAAAATCTCTTAGACCATACCGCACAACACATTCTTTTATTCCAAAAGATGTTTTGCACGTCATGGCAGAAATTTAGAATGTTGTTTTAATTGCTAGCTATGGGTTTGACGGTACAACGGGACAAAGTATGTTTAAACAAAGGTTTGAGACAAGTACATACATCTCAAATTTTTGACCAATAACTGTTTGTAACTACCATTAAACCTTTACAAATGTTGGACAGTTCTGGCAAAATTATTTGGAGGAATCGCACTACGCAATCAGTGCGGTTTTGCAGGCCATTAAAAATGCAATTAGTAATCTTCAGCTCTAATTCTATCAGAAAATAGTCAGCTAGATATGCAAATATCTTATTTAAATCCATTTGAATATTACCTTGATAGCATATGATTTTGATTGATGGAAAGGTACAAAATGTTATAACAAACACCAATTCTAATCAAAAATGCCCAATATATGGTGCTACACCAAAACAATTCGTAATAACAAAGAATTTTAATTCTGATGTTTTTAAACCCAAACTTACATCCCTTAGATATGGTATTAGCCCACTACATGCATGGATTCCAGTATTTGAATTCGTTGTACACATTGCTTATAGAATCGAATTAAAAAAGTGGCAAATAAGGGAAGCTTCAGATAAAGAAGCATTCCAACGTCGTAAACAAGAAGTACAAAAGAGGTTTTGGGAAGAAATGGGCCCTCATGTAGATAAGCCTAAAGCAAATGGTAGTGGAACATCAAATGACGGCAATACTGCCAGGAAAGCATTTAACAATTTGGAACTCTTTTCTTTAATTACAAATATTGATATAGAAATTTTCAATAACTTTAGAGTTATATTAATTGCTATTTCCTGCGAGTATCCTATAGATACCACAAAGTTTAAAGATTTTTACAAAAGAACTGCCTTCTTGTACATGGAAAAATATTTATGGTTTCCAATGTCAGCAACAGTTCATAAAATATTTGTTCACGGCTCACAGATTATACAAAATTGCGTAATGCCTGTTGGTTGTTTTGGTGAAAATGCGTCAGAAGCTCGAAATAAATTATACAAGAGAGATCGCAACGCACATGCAACAAAAAATACAAGAAAAAATAATATGACTGATGTTTTCAATAGAGCAATGGATTCTTCAGACCCCCTTCTTTCAAGCTTGTCTTTCTCCGCTAGAGAAAAATATCGGAAAAGAAAGAAGCTACCAGAAGAAGTAATACAATTGCTTACACCTTCAAGTGAGCTGCAAATTTTCAACCACTTGCCAGGGGGATCTGAATACGATTCGGATAATTCTGATTCCGATATATCGGAAGCAGACGTTGTGGAGAACGCTTTAGTTTTAGATACGGAAGACTGTGATTTCGAATGATTTGCTTGGTACATATAACTTTTTATATTATATTCAAGTGAATTTAATAATTCTGTAACTTCTCTCTCATTTCAGATGTACAGTCAATGTTATTATAAAAATAATTGTTTCAGTAAAAACATATGTATAAATATTCGGATAATAAAATTATTTGACCACTTTTGCCTATCATATGCAAATTTTTCATTTTATAAAACCAAGTTTTTACTATAGGTCCAAGGAAGATACTCCTAGGGACTGGCCGATTTCAAATATTTTTGGTATCGTCGATGCGTATTACAAGAATAACATATTTACCAATTTTCGTGAAGATATCGCAATTTTTGGAGCTGAAATTCAAAAATTTTTACTATAGGTCCAAGGGAGGTACCCCTGGAGAATGACCGATTTCATCCATTCTTGGAATTTTTCTTAACTAAGTCATATATAACCTGTATGCGAAATTTCAATTGCCTAGTACCACTCCTTCTAATTTTAATAAAATTAATTAATTTATGACCACAGTGCATTGAAAGATGCATTGATATGAGTCACCAACGCAGCTGCGGTATACTGTTGTCTTTTCCCAGCGCAAATCAAGAAAAATAATGTAAGGATATATAGTATATAAATAATATAAAACAAAGCACATACATGTTTACTTAGTAAATAATAGGTAGTAGGGAAAAATTGAGGAAATTTGAAAATTGCTTGGAGATCTTAAGACCATATTCAACATATGAAGAGTGGCTCCAAGGCTGCTGAATTCACACAACCGAGCACTGTGGAAGATGCAACAAGCTCAATACGGATAATTTCGTTGACTGCGCTTCGAAAATTTTATATCAAAGATACAACACTCCCTGTAAGATTACTTCCTAGTCTTTTCTATGGTGAGTGATTTTGCCGGATAAATCAGTGTTTCAAACAACATAATGGCACTTAATTATGTATGTGATGCGTTGCTTTTATAAGGGTGACCACCAAGATTATTTATAAGTGATAACAATGCGACCACAAAAAATTAAGCAGCATCTAGGTATTTTTTAATACTTAGGAAGTAATCTGCACAAAATAGGAATTTTTAAGCTTTTTCTTTCAAAATCTGCAATAAATTTAATTGGAAAAAACAAACGGATAGAGTGCAATTATCGAAAAATTAAATTTTTAAAAAATCAAATTTTGTAAATATACATATTTAAGTGATATGCTAGTTTGGATAAAATTGTTGGAAATAAATATATGCATATATTATTTTGAACATTACCTATAAGATTGACCAATTGCAGTAAAAAAAACAATTATCATTACGTTTTTGGCTCTCTCCGTCTTTTTTGCAGCCATAATGTTGAATTCCCGATCGATCTAGTGGTCGAGCGGTCATTTAGCCACTGCACTCTGGTTTTGGGTCAGAGTCAAATTTATATTAATATATTCATTCAATAACCATTCACGTTATTCACATAATGACATAATACCATTAACTTTGGTCGGGGTGATTTGGTACACAAACTTTACAATTGCTGCAGCGATGATTTCACCTCCTACTCTGAAGTTAGCCAAGTCAGCGTTAGCGATCGGCCCGAAGTGGGAAAAGGGAGGGGATTGTAAAGAGTAAGTTGAAGTAGAGTAATGTCACCCCTTTGAATTACTCACTTTTTAATTATCAAAACAATTGAATAGTTTTTGTGTGCTCGCTAAATTACCGCTCTATTTTGCACTCTGGCAGTTGCATATTTAACGGCAATTAAGATATCGGCAACCAATGGAGAGATTTCCACAGAAATAAAGACAAAAAAAAAAATGTTATGTTTCTAAAGATTTTTCCATTATGCTGGTTTGTTTTTTCTGTGTCAAAGAGACACTGAGTCGTTTCTGTCATGTCCGATTGGGATTGTTATTGCAAATGCAAATGAGCAATTACATAAATTGTTGACTCTAACAATGTTTTCAACATGAAAACGTTTCATTGCTGTATGCTCGTTTAACCAGAATTGTTCATCTCATGGCCAAAACAGTAGACAGGACATGCAAATCGGCTGTCTTGGCAAATAAAGTACAAACTAAGAACGGTTATACTAGGTTAACAGGGAATTACCGTAGTCTACCAGTATGAAGTGAGCGTTAAGATACAAATGTGTTGGTAGAAAACATTTGTTGTGAATGCGCCTTAAATTTTTTTCTATTTGGTTGACATGACATCTGTCAAACAAATTTAATAACCCTGCAGTCATTAGACAAACTACATCATATTGTGTTGAAAATGTCAATTTTGTACCTAAAATGATGATTTGAGGATCAGAGAAGTGCCGAATCGAATGCTTTTCGAGGCATATTGTGATAATGCTCTATCAGAACTAACACGTAAAAGATGAAGATGATACTTTGAGTCAAAAGAAAATAGTAGCCATGTAAAATGTTGCACACCAACAATTTCAGACCGTTGGAGAAAGATCCAAAAGTGTGCAAAATGGGCGTCACATGAATTGAATAAAAAACAAATGGAAAACCGAAAAAACACTTATGAAATTTTGCTTTAAAAACATGACAGAAAATCAGTTTACATCATAAACGGAGAAAATCATGGGACATCGACTGCAAAAACAGATCCACTCGGCAAGAAGGCAATCCTCTGCGTTTGTTGGGATCAGTGTGGTATATATAATAATTTGCTACTAAAACCTGGTGTAGCTGTTAATACTATTTGCCACAAATAACAAATGATCATTATGAACCATACGTTGATCGAAAAACGACCAGAATGGACAAAAAGATACGGCAAAGTTATTTTGTTACACCACAATGCACCAGCAAAGGTTCAGAATACAATCAAACTACTTCGCTGGGAGCTGCTACCCCACCCCGTATTCTCCAGACTTAGTCCCTTCCGATTATAATTTTTTTCCATTCAAAATTAGTACATAATTTTCAATAAAAATACTTATTTCATACCAGTATACGTGGTAAAATAAATGTTTCTTCTTATTTACTGGCGTAGACACCGCTTACGCGATTATAGCCGAGTTAACAACAGCGCGCCAGTCGTTTCTTCTTTTCGCTACGTGGCGCCAATTTGATATTCCAAGCGAAGCCAGGTCCTTCTCCACTTGGTCCTTCCAACGGAGCGGAGGTCTTCCTCTTCCTCTGCTTCCCCCGGCGGGTTCTGCGTCGAATACTTTCAGAGCTGGAGTGTTTTCGTCCATACGCACGACATGACCTAGCCAGCGTAGCCACTGTCTCTTAATTCGCTGAACTATGTCAGTGTCATCGTATATCTCATTCAGCTCATCGTTCCATCGAATGTGATATTCGTCGTGGCCAACGCGCAAAGGACCATAAATCTTTCGCAGAACTTTTCTCTCGAAAACTCGTAACGTCGACTCATCAGTTGTTGTCATCGTCCAAGCCTCAGCACCATATAGCACGACGGGAATTATGAGTGACTTATAGAGTTTGGTTTTTGCTCGTCGAGAGAGGACTTTACTTTTCAATTGCCTATTCAGTCCGAAGTAGCACCTGTTGGCAAGAGTTATACTGCGTTGGATTTCTAGGCTGATATTGTTGGTGGTGTTGATACTGGTTCCAAGATAGACGAAATTATCTACCAGTCGCGAGTGCGACGACTATTTGTTTGATGCAGCAGATATTTCGTCTTCCCTTGTTCACTGCCAGAACCATTTTTTTCGCCTTCTTATCCATTCTGGAGTAAGAACAAGAAAAAATGTTAACTTCGGTTGCACCGAAGCTAAATACCCTTTACAGGTGCATTTCTGTTAGTAACTATGTGTTCAGTTTGGATGGAATCAATATGCTTTAGTAATCCGTTCTGAACAATTTTTTTGGAGAGAAAATGACGTCTGCAAAGTTTCAAAACGATATCTTAAAAACTGAGGGACTAGTTCGTATATATGCAGACAGACGACATGGCCAAATCGACTCATCTCGACATACTGATCATTTATATACATATATATTTTATAGGGTCTCCGACCCTTCGTTCTGGGTTTTACAAACTTCGTGACAAACTTAATATACCCTGTTCAGGGTATAACAACTAACGGCGCGGTTGTTGAGGCGAATTATATCAACATCATCGGTGTACGCCAGCAGCTATACACTCATATAGAAGATTGTACCTGCTCGACTAAGTTCTGCAGCTCGAATTATTTTCTCCAGCAGCAGATTGAAGAAGTCGCACAATAGAGAGTCACCTTGTCTGAAACCTCATTTGCTATCGAATGACTCGGAGGGATCCTTCGCGATCCTGACGGACTTTTGGTATTGCTCATTGTCAGTTTACACAGACGTATCAGTTTTGCGGGGATATCATTTCAGACATCCCGGCATAAAGGCAGCTCCTTTTCGTGATGACAAAAGCAGCTAATCGACGAAGAGGTGGTGTGTGTCGATTCCCTTTTCGCTGGTATTTTCCAAAATTTGGCGCATGGTGAATAACTGGTCAGTTGCTGATTTTCAAGGCTTAAAGCCATACTGATAAGGTCCAATCAACGCTGAGCCTTAATCTTTCATAAAAATACGCTCGATGGAACCTTATATACGGTAGTTGGTATTTTTTTATGGATGGAGCAGAGCCTCTGGGTGCTCTACAAAAGTATGCTACGTTCTTGCCAGCTCGTCAAGCTCTTCATACTCACATATTTCGCGCTCTCTCCTTTTTTTTTGTTTGCAAATTCGTCTCGCTTCCCTCTTCAACTCTCGGTATATATCCCATCGAAGAGTATAGAAACACGCATATGTACACAGTATATAGTACTTGTTAAGTAATAAGTCGCGAAGATTTCGGTAATAAAATAGTATTCAGCTCTGGTTACCCAGAGCTCCTTTATTTATAGATTTTCTTATCCTAGTTCATGTATGTTCCACAAGTATACAACACAACTAGTTCTTATCTGTTTATTAGTTCAGGATCACTTGTGATACTTTACATAGCCAGTACAATATTTGTATTGTATACATTAATTATTACTATCTGTATTCAATATACCCAACATGAACATTTATTACAGTATTGATAGAAATGGGTGTTTGTTAGCACTTATTTATGCTTAAAACTACATTCGTAATGCACATAAATATTTGTAACGTGATATCTGTTCCGGTACAGATTTTCAAAATATGTCTTATTTATAATTGTAGCAATTAAGAACTGTTCAGAAATCTGAAAAATACTCGTAAAATCCTTGATAATTTTTAAGAGGATGAGATAACTTACCAAATTGGCTCTTTACTTTTCCTATCGAATATTAAAGATTTTCTTTATTTTCTTGAAATAATTAATATAATAATGTTTTTATTTTGTATTCCATTACAGGGTTTTGCCGTTTCACCACATTAAGCCTTGTTCAACTAATCCTTTTTGTAAGCAAGACACATTTTAACTCTTTTTTTATTGATATCAGTTATAGAGAGCAGTTTCAATGGTCTGTCCGTGCTAGTAGACCACAGAAGACTAGCTGAACCATAACATGGAAGTAAAGGCTTCCAATAATAATAATGGGACAAAATTTTACATGGAGGTGCCATACAATGTGAAGAAGAGGTGTATTTGCAAGAAAAATGCTCGGCGTAGATTTGAGTATCCTTGCAGGTGGCCATAAAAGATATGAGCTGAATAATAAAGCATTTACGTGCGCGGATCAAGTATGATTTTTTAGAAAACCCTACATCAACCTTTTTCTACATATGTATATACAAGTATAAGAGGATTTACATCAAAAATATAAAGAAAATATTATTTGACCCAAAACAGTCCTTTTAAGGACTAAAAAACCTTAAGAAAAGAGACAAAATTAAAAATAATTCTCTACTTTTAAAACATTTTTCCGGTGAGCTCTCTTAATGTATTCAACGTCGACTTGCAATAGCTTGCAATGATATATTGTGATATATTTTGCGCATATTCGCACATAAAATGAAGCATCGTCAGCTGATTTTGACATTATGTGGGTAAGGACTAATGTCAAATGTTTATCTTTGTACTTACAATACAATAGGACAATTCAGAATCTTGTGCATCTGAATTGGCAAAATTATGCAGTTGCAAATATTTACCATCAACAATGAACGTCTTTTTTGTGGTTTCTGTGCAAACCTTGCAAAGACCATTAATTCACAGCTGGTTGTTCGTAAACAAAATTTTCGAAAGAAATTATGGACACTGAAGGTAAGAAATATTTTTATGCGGCACATTGCACAAATTTCACTTTTACTTCCGGAGCTTCCTGCAGGAAATCCAGTATACTTCGCATTTCTTTTTCGCTCCACTTTTTATTCGGCTTTTCGTGTTTTAGCCTTATTTTATTCAAACCGGTTTGCTCCATTTCTTCTCTTTGTTTACAATGTTTTTTTTTTTTTTTGACAGCAGCTGATAACACAGTGCAAAAATCCAGTGTATACTTTACATTTGTTTTTTTCGCTCATTTTGGCAAAAACGTTTTATTAAAAAATATCGGCAAAATGTTACAACTAAGTGTTTTAGCCTTATTTTATTCAAACTGACATTACGAACGCCAAACTCCATTTCTTCTCCTTGTTTACAATGTTTTTTTTTCTACCCCCCAGACAATAATCAGTTCAGCTGATAATTTGCAAACCAGTGTTGCAAATAATACAATGGCTTTTTAGTGTTGCTTATTTGCCAGGGTGTAGCAGGTGCATCGATATACATTTTGCAAGACCATTTGCACCAGATTCTGAATTGACCTAATATTATACTGTTAACAGTTGTTGTCATTGAGGCCGTAAAGCAGTCAAAGGTCATACCACAATGTAAATTGTGTCAATCATATGAACAAACTCACAACTACTGTGGTAAGCAAGAAAGATGTGTGAAGTGTGCGGGAAAGCATAAGACCATAGAGTGTCAAAAACCTAATCACCATCAACCAAAATGTTGTAACTGTGGTGAGGCTCATCCTGCTAACTACAGAGGATGCGTAGTTGCGAAAGACCGTGAAGAGGACTGGTACAAAGAAAAACGACCCAAATACTAAAAGCTCGATTGTAAAAGATACCAAAAGGGTCCAAAAAAACGCAATACTCCAACCAATGGCTGAAAATAAAGATTCAACAGCAAATGAGTAAACTTATTCTCAAGTTGTAAAAGAGAACACTTGTTCAAATGTTGTCAGCATTCTTCAACAAATCTTAGAAAAGCTTACAACACAAAATGAGTTTACCATTACACTTGAGAAGAGGCTTCATAAGCTCGAAAAACAGTACAAAAAAATAAATATGACAAAATTCTTAAAAATTATGCTATGGAACGCAAACGGCCTCACTAAACACCAAACTGAGCTAGAAACAATACTCGTTACTGAAAAAATTGATTTATGCTTAATATCTGAGACCCATTTTAGCAAACAAACTTACATTAAATTCAGAAACTTCGAAATGTATCATGCAATACATCCGAATAATTGTGCACGCGGAGGAGCTGCTATTATAATAAGAAGCAACATAAAACACCATGAAGAAAACCGCATATCTACAGAAGAATTTCAAGCAATAATAGTAATGAAAAATAATGATAACAGCTTGTCCCTTACAGCAGTTTACAGTGCCCCAAGACATCAAATAAAATGCCTTAGCTATCTAGAACTGATCAATAGCCATAAAAACCGATTTATAATGGGTGGTGATTATAATGCGAAACATACTCACTGGGGCACGAGGCTCATAACCACAAAAGGTAAAGAGTTATTGAAAGCTCTTCAAATGACTGGGTGCAGTATCATGTTTTTCATTACAAAACATATCTCTTCAAATTATATGTGCATAGAAAGCGGTTTGGATATGACCTCTGTCCATTCACCAGTATATTTAACACTACACGAAAGTGTTGTTATTAAGGAAAGGGAGTACTTTAAGCAAATGCTATCCAATGTTGATAGTCACGTAAAAATAAGTTTTAATTCCGAGCGAGGGAGGATGGAGTCATGTGTAGAAGTTCACGCAAGTGAGGAAAGTTCTCTGATCGCCATTCACTTGGGAGTGGCTAGAAACGATTCTTTTACACATGGCTCAAGCAGCTCACTACTTCCGGTCTTTGACCAAGTATCCTCTGGGTAGCCTAAGAACATCCGTTCGAAGGTAAGCTAATGTGAGAAGGCGAAACATTCCCTACATAGGGTTGTGCGCTGGGCTTGGGACCCGCCACGTAAAAAACAATACCAATGAAAAAGAAAAGCTCTGAAAGTATTCGACGCAGTACCCGCCGGGGGAAGCAGAGGAAGAGGAAGACCTCCATTCCGTTGGAAGGACCAAGTGGAGAAGGACCTGGCTTCGCTTGGAATATCCAATTGGCGCCACGCAGCGAAAAGAAGAAACCACTGGCGTTAACTCGGCTATAATCGCGTAAGCGGTGTCTACGCCAATTAAGAAGAAGAAGAATTCCGAGCCAGATAACGAAATCATCAATTTGACAAATACAATTCAATATGCAGCTTGGAGTAGTACACCAATTAAAAGAAATGTCACAGCAGATCATAAGTATAGTATACCAAAGAAATTAAAGAAATGGTAGCAGAAAAACGCCGATTACGCCGAAAGTGGCAACAAACAAGATCTTAATCTGACAAAAGTTGTCTTAACAAATTGTGTAAAAAACTTACCAATAAGATAAAGGCATTTAAAAATATAACTCTCAGCTATTATATGAAAAATTTATCTAACGACCATAGGAATGATTATTCACTTTGGAAGTGTACAAAAATTTGTCTCGACCCGTAACTCAGCATCATCCAATCAAAAAAGCAGACCTGACATGGGCCAAGAGCGATATAGAGAAAGCAAATGTTTTTTCGGAATACATTGAACTGTCTTCAAACCATATGACACATCCAATGCAGCAGAAATGAAACCTCATACTTACGAGAAATATACCGAAATTCCTCTAATAACTAACGATGAATAATAATATAATGAATGCTACTATAAATCTTCAATACGTACATATCTATTTATTGGAAAACTGCAGAGGTGATTATGTTCAATAAACCTGGTAAGCCAGCGCTTCTTCCAATACTCTCAAAACTTTTGGAAAAACTGCTTGCTGTGCGTATTAACAACATAATTGAAGAGAGGAAGCTGATACCGGTGCATCAGTTTGGCTTTCTAAAAAGTTGACCAAGTGCATAGAATAACTCGAGTCATTGAAAATGCCTTTGAAGAAAAAAAGCTTTCTCGGCCGTTTTACTCGACGTGTCTAAAGCCTTTGATAAAGTTTGCCATTTCGGGCTCCTAAACAAAATTAAAATGCTTTTACCAAAAAAATATTACAATATTTTGAAATCATACCTTTCGGAACGTTTTTTTTCCAATTAAACATGGATATATGTACTCTGATTTAAAGGAAATAAAAGCTGGTGTTCCTCAGGGTAGTGTGTTAGGACCCATCCTTTACCTACTCTTTACGTACCACATGATGACAATTGTATTACAGCAACATTTGCAGATGATACTGCGGTTCTGTCTGTCGGCAAAACACAAACTGCATCAATTGCAAGAATGCAGGAACATCTAATCAAAATATTTGAATGGACAGATAAATGGCGAATAAAATTAAACGAGACTAAAACAGTACATATTGATTTCACATACAACAATACCAGATATATGCCTCTGTACTTAAACGGTGTGCAAATACCATATCACAATACTGCGAAATACCTAGGCATGACCCTGGACATAAAACTAAGATGGAGTGCACATGTCAAAAAGAAAAAAGAAGAATTAGAAATCAAAATCCAGAAACATGTATTGGCTATTGGGTAGAAACTCTGCGTTATCCACATATAACAAAATTCTAGTCTACAAGCAGGTCTTCAGAACAGTTGGGACTTATTGGATACAACTTTGTGGCTGCTCAAGCCCAGCATTGTTGCACAAATCCAGCGATTCCAAAACAAAGTTTTAAGATGCGCCGTCAATGCGCCTTGGTATGTTCGCAGTCGAGATCTTGAACGCGATCTCGGAATTGACTCAGTTGCTGCATCAATCAACAAAACTGAACACTGAAGCGAGGGCTCTTGTCACTCGAAGTAAATTGAAAGAAAGGCTTAAGCGCAAAAAACCGTATCACCTACAGTAACCAGATTCTCTGCAATTTATACCCAGAACCCCATTAATTATTTTGTATTAAACATGTTGATTAGTTACAATGGCAATTAAATAAAAAAAAAAAATTATACGCCACGACTCTGTTTTTGGCGGATCACGTGAAAGCCGTGTCAAAGTGTCATGTAATTTTTGGTTAGTATTGTGCAGCATTTTATGATTGAAAGATTTACGCCTGAACAACATTAACAAATCATTTAACTTTATTACGGAAATTCACGTTCTGTAAAGAATGTGTTTCGCGCACTTCACTCAACTTATGGTCAACATAATCGACCGAACAGACTGAACGTAGATTTTCACGTAGTGAAATAATATAGCGGGTATGCAACCTGAAGAAATTTAAGAACTCCCATTTCATACAGGAAAAGCAACGGTTTGATGTGGTTTGTAAGCCGTTGCAATCATCGGTCCATATTTCTTCTATAATGCTGCCGGTGAGAACGTAACCGCAATTGGTGACCGATATCGCGCCATGATAACCGACTATTTGAAAAAACTTCTGTGAGCAGATAATTTCACATTTTCAGCCACCAAGATCTTGTGATATTACACCGTTAGACTTTTTCCTGTGGGGATATGTAAAGTCTAAAGTCTATGCGGAGAATCCCGCTTCGACTCAGGCTTTGGAGAAAAGCATCACGCGTGTCATTCGTCAGTTACTAGTCGAAATACTCGAACGAGTCATCGAAAATTGGACCCAACGGATGGACCATCTGAGACGTAGCAGTAATAATTGCACTTATAGCTTTGACCGCTTATAAATATCGAAAATTATGTATTCAAAAACTCCAATTCCTCTAAAAAAGTCTATAAATTACAAGCTCCAAAATTCAATTATATATCTCACACATTGAACGATATTTTCCGTAAAAAGGCACAGTGGTTCACATACTCGGCACATAGAAACTTGAAAAGTTTTGGTTGAATTTGGACAATTTAGGTCTTAAGGTGACATACCTCCAAAGGATGTTTTCGTGAAATGTTTAATTTCGTTACTTCTTGATTTGTGTCCAAGAAAGTGGAAAAATCAAGTGAAATTTAAACTTTGTTATATGGGAAGTAGGCGTGGTTTTAGCTCGATTTCGCCTGATTATTTTGCCTGATTATTTTGAGGTGAGGGTTCAGTATAATTGAAGCTGAATTGAGAAGATTCTTTGAAATGCGCATCATCCTGATCTGGTTTGGCAGGGTATGTATTGTATTGATTTTGTGTAGACCTGAAATTTACTTTATAAGTCTTGGAGAAATGACTTCAGCATACGAGATAAGTGGAATTTACTGAAATTTTCGATTCACCTCTCACCGGTTTTTTCTCATTCAATCAGACAACTAAATCAAATTGGTTTACCGGTAACACAGTCTGATTAAGTTTATATAAAATCTTACTTTCAAAAGATTTTGATTTATTTTAAGATCAGGTTTTCTTCGGACGGTAATACTTATATTCATTGATTAACTAAGACGAAAATTTTCCCGAATCCTACAGCACTAGAGTTTAGAAAAGATATTCAAGAGCATTTGAAAATAATTTTAATAATATCAAAAAGCTCAATTTGCCGTTTCAGATTGTTTTTAAAATGAATTAAATTGGATTTCAGGGAGTTGTAATATTCTCAATAGTAATAACACCTTGTGAATATAAATATGATTAGCTCCTACGCTGAACCTTCCTAGGCGATGTTCTGCTCAAATGTATTAAGTATTAGCTTATTCTGAGTGTTTTATTGATTTTAGGGCCCGGTTGAAGTTCTTTTTAGAATTGAGCCATAGTTAAACTAAAATTAGAGTTTATTCGTTGACTCCTACCATAACTGAAGCCGACAAACTTACTTGAGATAAACCTCACATTTTCAACATTCTCTTTCTTCAACGTTTTCTTGAATGAATAGAAAAAAACCAAAATCATCCAAATCGCACAACGCCAGCCAACCGTGGCAACAGCGCAAACGCGTGGGTGCATGAGACCCAAATTCATTCACCAACAAAATTATATTTATATGGCGTAATTTGGCTTTTTATACATTGAACTTGATGTTGGTCTTGCAACACTTTGGCGGCGATTTTAAAAAGCTTTTTGTTACGCATCCACAGCGGATGTGAGGCCCATAATTCATTTGCATGATTCGCTTCATGCGGTTGCCGCTTAGTCCGGCTTGCTTGCCTGAGAAAAGCATACTTATGGGTATATAGCAGAACGACAAAGTGTGATAAATTAAAAAAAAACGAAAAAGGAAGGACTGAGTTCAGTTGAAACCGAACATATTCAAATGAAGTTTTCGCAAATTTCAGATACTGACTATCAAAAATTTTTTATAGTCAACGGAAATTTCGGAAATCACTATATGGGGAATACTGGGGGAGGAGAAAGTCTGATCTGATTGCATTAAGTTTTGACAATACTCAATTGTACTCGAAAACCTGTAAAAAAGTATTAAAAGCTGTTGTAGCATGCTGCGCGAATATAGAAAAAACAATTTCGTTAACTCAATGCAATGTTGACTTGGGATAGTGATTTCGTGCGTGTGTGGGTTTTGGTAATTTTTACGATTTTGATTTGATCAGATTTGAATTATAAACTCTGCAAAATGCTTTGGTTTACATTTTTATTGAGCTTTTCGATTTTTTGGTCGTTTTGTGTCTCGTAGGTAGGATATTAGAATACGCAAACCCTAAATCATTTAGGCTGCCCCCTTAGTTTCCTATATGAGCTTATATGTACTTGTACATGGAATCGCTATATGTATATGGATCTTGTGTTGATTTATGAGTCTGTATGACAGTGTTGCACCCGCCAAGTTTTTCTGCTAAAGGGAATGCTAAGATATTATGAATGGACGCTTTGGGTAAATGATGGGAACCAATGCATCATTTGCAAAACTTGTTTATGGCATAAGAAAGCGATTTAAATGCTTCGCGGAAGACTTACTTTGTATTTTTTCAGACTTTGTGTTTCGCAGATTTTTGGAAATACATTTAATATCCAAAATAAAATCGGTTCCCCAACTTAACGTCATGTTTAGGATTAAAAATAATAATATTTAACTTCAATTATCTGACATACATATATCCAGGTATAAACGATATCGGAGAAAGGATATCATTTGTAAAAAGCGTATACCTGTTATGGAGGTGCAGTTTACATTAATCGCAGTTCCCAATCGATGCACATCCGCCATCACTAAAAATATGGCCAGTCTATTTCCTATATGAAAAAGTTGTCACGATTATTTTTCAGCTCTATGAAAAATATAATGTTGCAACAATATATTTCAGCCTATTGCTTTTATAATTTGAGCAAGTGGTAACTCGCAATCACGGTATGCTTCCCTAGAGCTTTATTTGTCGCTTTATTTAAGCTGAATAAACGAAGGGAAGAGGGTAAATAAACGAAATCTCAGCCTATTTTAAGAATTCTAAGGAAATGTCTAATAGTGAAACAAGTATTATTATAGCAATGGAGTACGTTACCTTAACTTGAGTTATTATTCGTATTTACAAATCAGGCAATTTACATTTACTATGTGTTTTGAATAAACGAAGAAAAAGACTGCAGAATGTATGGCATTGCCTCATAAACATATGTAGCTAGAAACTAATTTCTCCAATCGAAAAATATCTCAGCAGCACCAACATCGGCAGCAGTGAAGAACTGTTACTGTAAAAACTGTAATTCTGTTAATAAATTTTGAGAAACTCGCCAGGTAGGAAGATGAAATAAAGCTTTAAATATATAATGCTCGGTTGGGAATTGACCCGAAAAAGTTTTTTAAGAGTTTTAAGTCATAAGCAAAAAATTGTTCTGTTTTTAAAGTGTGAACCCTTGTAGCACCAAAAAAAGGTATACTATACACCATTGAAATAGGAGGAAAATATATTTGATACCCATATTTTGTTTTTGACTTATATTCTTTGATGCTCTTAACAATTTCGCAACTTAAAATTTCCATTTTGAAAAATAACTTCGACGGATACTTGATGATGCATCACATTACAAAACGTTCCATCAAGTTTCATATTGTCATTGTTTTACAGTTTTTATGAGTGTTCTTGTAGGTTGACAATAAACTCCTCCGTTTACATGTTTTTTGGTGAGATTTCATTGTGGCCGTCCATCTTTTTGCAATTGTCAAAAACTTCTGAACTTTGACAGTTGGCTGATGCGCTATCATTTCCAACGACAGATGAGTTGCACATCTATTTGTCAAAGTATCATGTTCTGCTTATTATACCCTGAACAGGGTATATTAAGTTCGTCACGAAGTTTGTAACACCTAGAAGGAAGCGTCGGAGCCCCTATAAAGTATACATATAAATGATCAGTACGTTGAGCAGAGTCGATTTAGCCATGTCCGTCTGTCTGTCCGTCTGTCTGTATATATACGAACTAGTCCCTCAGTTTTTAAGTTATCGTTTTAAAATTTTGTAAACGTCATTTTCTCTTCAAGAAGCTGCTCATTTGTCGGAACGGCCGATATCGGATCACTATAACATATAGCTGCCATACAAACTGAACATTCCGATCGTTCTTGTATGGACAACTTTCACATTTGACAATGTATATTAACGAAATTTGGTATATATCATTTTCTAAGGCGACAATGTAATCTCCGAAGAAATTGTTCAGATCGGTTAACTATAGCCTATAGCTACCATACAAACTGAACGATCGGAATCTAGTGCTTGTATGGAAAACTTTTGCATTTGACGTGGTATCTTCACGAAATTTGGCATGACTTACTGCTGAAGGTAACAATATAATCTCAAAAAATTGTTCAGAACTATTACTATAGCATATAAGCTTCAATAAATAACATGATATTAAAGAAAATGCACCTGTGAAGGGCATTTTGCTTCAGTGCAACCGAGTTAACGTTTTTCTTGTTTTTATCAAAACTTGCAACAGCAGCACGTTCTATTATTTTTGCACGCAATTCATACAAATAATCGGGAACTCTAAATTATTATCAGTATAGCAACTTTGCACACATCTAGGTTTAAAATTATAATTTTTTATAATGTAAAACATTAAAATTGAATTTATTACTGATTGTACGCTCTATTCGATTTCGTAAAAGGTCTAAAACTACTTGTATATATAATACGGTTATTGACATATTACCGCTTCATTTGCCAGCACTGAGCTAGAATGGAGAACCAACGTTCTCCATTATAAGCGTAGTATGAACGTACTTATGTGCCGGTAGTAAAAAGCTGAAATTTTTGTTGTTTGTTAGCTATTGTTTATATATACTGGAATCTTACATAAATCAGGTATTAGATAAACAAATCAAATAGCAATGGTAGAAATTGTTTTAATACAATAGTTATGTACACTTAACGGTTGGCAGGCTCAGCATACCTAACATACAGCAAAGGTCGGTAGACACTGCTCTCTCTCTCTCCATGATACAACGGCTGTGGTAATCCCCTATGGATAAGGTATAAGCGGTGAGGATGTTTCTCGACATTAAGGAATCGTTCAACAACTTGCGGCAGGACGCGGCCATTTGCACGATTCCGATTACTTTGGCGGAGGGGTAAAAAACCGAATTTCCGTATAAACGGGGTGTGGCTGAAGTACTTTCGCGTAGTACTCCTTTCTGCGTTAAAATAAAAAAAATATATTGAGTTTCGTTATAAAGTGGTTATATTTTTTGGTAATCTTGCACTGATATTGAAACAAAATTTGAGTTTCGTTATAAAATGGTTAAATTTTGGTGCGGAAAGGGGAGCTTCTCCAGAGAAGAAATATCCAAAAATAATATCGGGTGATTTTTTAAGAGCTTGATAACTTTTTTAAAAAAAAACTTAAAATTTGCAAAATTCATCGGTTCTTTATTTGAAACGTTAGATTGGTTCGATTTCAATAATTTCATTTAAATGTTGACCGCGGCTGCGTCTTAGGTGGTCCATTCGATATATTAACTTTTCTTTCGGCCGGAATAAATGTTGCCTTCCAAACTGGAATAGTTGCTGGCTTATTTCTGTAGACTTTAACTTGACGTAGCCCCACAAAAAATAGTAAAGGCGTTAAATCGCATGATCTTGGTGGCCAACTTACGGTCTTTCTTGAGATGAATTGTTCTCCAATTTTCCCTCAAAATGGCCATAGAATCGCGAGCTGTGTTGCATGTAGCGCCATCTTGTTGAAACCACTTGTCAACCAATTTCAGTTCTTCCATTTTTGGCAAAAAAGTTTGTTAATCGATACGATAGCATCGCCATTCACCGTAACGTTGCGTCCAACAGCAAAAAAAATTCCAATGATTTACCAGCGTATAAACCACCAAACAGTGCATTTTTTTGAAAAATAACGGCTTCTGGTTGCTCTTCACCCCAAATGCGGCAATTTTGCTTACTTACGTAGCCATTCAACCAGAAATGAGCCTCATCGCTGAACAAAATTTGTCGATAAAATATTCCGGCCGAAATGCTCGAAAAAGTTGCCCAAAATTGGACTTTCCGAATGGACCACCTAAGACAGCCGCGGTCAACATTTAAATGAAATTATCTTCAAAAAGTAAATGTCATGAACCAATCTAACGTTTCAAATAAAGAACCGATGAGATTTTGCAAATTTTATGCGTTTTTTTTTTAAAAAAAGTTATCAAGCTCTTAAAAAATCACCTAACTTTTATTTTTTTAAATATTCACGATTAAAAGTTCAAAAATTTGCACTAATATATTTAAATAACCACTCTAAACATTGAAATAAGTTCACATTTCACTTTTAGTTTGGTATATTTTACCTAAATTTATTAATTTAAAAATCACTTACACACTCATCGTCGAAAAGGTTAGATTTTTTATAATTATGAGGAAAACAAGCCTTGCCACATTTAAAACAGCAAATATGTAGGATTTTTAACAATTTTTCTTTGTTTGCTTTTTTGCGTGATTCTTTTTTCTATATTAACTATAAAAAAATTCTTTCCACATATGTATGTATATGTGTAATATGTGATTTATGTGGCTGAAGTACTTTCGCGTAGTACTCCTTTCTGCGTTAAAATAAAAAAAATATATTGAGTTTCGTTATAAAGTGGTTATATTTTTTGGTAATCTTGCACTGATATTGAAACAAAATTTGAGTTTTCGTTATAAAATGGTTAAATTTTGGTTATTATATCTGTCAGCGCCTTTCCATTTATTTTTGATAATACGTTTTTTTGTATATTGGGTGACAATATATATAATATTATTATATAATATTACTATATAATATTACTTATTTGTTTATTAAATTAAATAAAGAACGTATCCACATGAATGGATAGAGGAATTTTTGGGAAAAAAGGCATTTCAGCGAATTTCCTTATTATCACATGGCAGCGCTCCATTTCGTCGTAATTTTTAGCACACACATGATGTTCACTACGAGTGTAAAATGTAATTTTGAAAATAAAGATTTCTTCGGTAAAAAGACTGTTAAAAGTGTAAAATGTGGATTTATTGAAAAGTTTATAGTTTAATTTAATTAATTTGAAATGAAAAATGTGAGTAAAGTGTGTTTAATGTGGTAAAATAGCTTGTTGAAATGTTGAAATAAGCGTTTGCGGTACCCTACATATAATATATATAACCCTATATATTTTTAATCAGGAGGACTTCTTCTTTCCAACGGTACCTTCAAATCGCGGCGAAGAACTCGGAATTGTGCCCGGCCATTATAGGATTATAGGGCCCTGGATAGGATTGAAGTTGAAACGTACCTAATCATTTTATATACATAATGCCTTCTCTGCGACCGAACTGTTGTGACAGAGTGGGGCAGTGAGCGTGCGTTACGAAAGATCAATAGACATCCCGTAGGTGGCGAGGGTGAGGCTGTCGGGTGTTAGCCTATGCAGATATTGCTGCCCTTATAGTTATATTTTTGAATATCGTTTTCGCTTTTTGGAGGGCTCTCAACTTCACCCCGTCGAAAAGGTGAAGTACTTGAGACTCGTATTTGATAGAAATGTATCAGGGAAACCTAATGTTGAGAAGAGTGTGAGGACGGCATTGGTTGCCTCATATATAATTGCAATGGAGCTATTAGGAAGCGGGTGGGTGAGCTTTTTCGTGGATGGATCGAAGCTCAAGAGGAAAGTTGAAGGGTCTTCTGTCGAGAGTTCTCAATCAACTCTTTTTTCAGATTCAGACTGCAGTATCCACCAAGCAGAAGTGGCAGCCATTAAGGTAACAGCAGATGTATTGTATCGAAGGGAGCTATGCACCCACTTCAGCAACAAAGCTGCAATGGAGCCTTTAAATCGCGTGAGCTCAAAGCTAGTCAAGGAGTGCATGACGTCAATAGCAGTAACACCAATTTAGAGAACACAAAACAAGAACTACAAAAATGTTTCTAGTCCAAAGGTGCGCAAACCTGCACTAAAATCAAATAACAGCATCAGTTTGTATTGACGTCTCTCTTTTTTGTTTTTGTCCACACCCACTTTTTTAAAACCCACATTCCACTCTGAGAGAAATACCTAAGGTCTTATTCTGAGGAATCTCTGCCCAACACTAGCGCTAAGGGACTGCAGTTTAAATACTGTCAGCTAAATCGAAAAATGCAAATATCATAGTCGGCACCAATGAGAACAGCGATATAAACGGTATTAGTCTATTTACACGGAACAACAAGACTCCCCGATCACCTGATCGACGGGTAATAATAAACAAAACTTCTTCTATACTGGCATAGACACCGCTTACGCGTTTATAGCCGATTTAACAACAGCGCTCCAGTCGTTTCTTCTCTTCGCAACGTCTTTCAACGGAGTGGATGTCTTCCTCTTCCTCTGCTTCCCCAGGCGGGTACCGCGTCGAATACTGGAGTGTTTTCGTCTATTCGGACGACATTACTTAGCCGCGTAGCCACTGTCTTTTAATTCGATGAACTATTACAATGTCGTCGTATACATCATACAGGTCATCGTTCCATCGAATGCGATATTTGCCGTGGCCAACGCGCACAGAATTATAAATCTTTCGCAGAACCTTACTCTCGCAAACTCGTAACGTCGACTCATCAAAAGTTGTCATCGTCCATGCCTCTGCACCATACAGCAGGACGGGAATAATAGCCGACTTATAGCGTTTTGTTTTAGTTCGTCGAGAGAGGTCATTACTTCTCAATTGCCTACATAGTCCGAATTAGCACCTGTTGGCAAGAGATATTGACAGATATGACTGTCAACATTGACGTGGGTGCATAGTCGCGAGTGCGACGACTGTTTGTTTGATGACAGGATATTTTGTCTTGCTCTCGTTTACTGCCAGACCCATTTGCTTTGCTTCCTTATCCAGTCTGGAGAAAGCAGAACTAACGGCGCGGTTGTTGAGGCCAATGGTATCGATATCATCGGCAGACGCCAGCAGCTATACACTCTTATAGAAGATTGTACCTGCAGGACTAAGTTCTGCAGTTCGAATTATTTTCTCCAGCAACAGATTGAATAAGTCGAACGATGGGAAGTCACCTTGTCTGAACCCTCTTTTGGTATCGAACAGCATGGAAAAATCCTTCCCGATCCTGACGGAGCTTTTGGTATTGCTCAACGTCAGTTTACATAGCCGTATTAGTTTTGCAGGGATACCTAATTCAGACATGGTGGCGTAAAGGCAGCTCCTTTTCGTGCTGTCAAAAGCAGCTAATCGACGAAGAGGTGGAGTGTGTCGATTCCCTTTTCGCTGGTATTTTCCAAGTTTTGTTGATTTTCCAGGCCTAAAGCCATACTGATAAGTTCCAATCAGTTTATTGACAGTGGGCCTTAATATTTCACAAAAATACGCTCGATGAAACCTTATATATGGTAGTTGGCGCAGATTGTGTGGTATATTTTTTGTGGACTGAATAGAGCCTCTGGGTGCCCTACAAGAGTATGCTCCGTTCTTGAAGCCTTCTGTTGGTTGCCGCATCTTTGCGTAAAATTTTCGAGCATTACCCCTGTCGGCCTGCTTGTCAAGCTCTTCATATTCACACATTTCGGCCACTCTCTTTTTTGTCTGCAAATGCGTCACGCTTCTCTCTTCAACTCTCGGCATATATCCCACCCTACGTCCGCGACCATGACCACGTGTTGTGGTAGGCAGTCTGTTTACTCTCCGCTGCGACATGGTACTCCTCCTCGTACCAGCTGTTCTTTTGCATTTTCCGAAAACCAATGGTTTCGGCTGCAGCTGTACGTAATGAGCTTGAAATACCGTCCTACAGTTCCCATATTCCGAGTTGTTCACAAGTGCTCTAAGAGAGCAGGAGGCTAGTCGAGTAGAAAATCGTTCGGTTATCTGTTGTTATTGCAGTTTATTGACGTCAAACCTTCCATGTGTTTGTTGACGTGCGTTTTTTGCTGCACAGAGGCGGGTGCGTTGCTTGGCTGCAACAAGATAGTGGTCCGAGTCGATATTAGGACTTTGTACGCGCGCGATCGATCTGGTTGGTGACTTTTCGATCCCAAAACAGCCAGGTAGCTTGGTGAATTTTTCTATGCTTGAGTCGTTTACCACATATAACCATATTTCGTGCCCCGGCGAAGTCGATTAACGCATTTGAGGATGTTTTCTTCTGGAGGCCGAATTTTCCGACTGTTGCGCTCCTTTATATGGCCACTGCAGCAAATGCCTCAAGGACCTACTCGCCTCAGTTCTTGTCCCGTCCATCGCATTTCTTGGACGGCGGTGATGTCAGCCTTCACTCTAACGAGGACATCAACCAGCTGGGCAGCGGCACCTTCCCAATTAAGAGACCGGATATTCCAGGTGCATGTCCTTAAATCGTTGTCCTTATTTCGTTTGCTATGGTCGTCATCAAAAGGGGATTCTCTCATCCGAGGCTGTCGATAATTTTTCATTGGTACTGTTTTTTAAGTGGCGGGTCCCAAACCCAGCGCAGAACAGTGGAGGGGATGTTTCGCCTTCTCATTTTAGCTCGCCTTCAAACGGATGTTCTTTGGCTACCCAGAGGATACTTGGTCTAGGTTCGGAAGTCGTGAGCTGCTTGAGCCATATGTAAAAGAATCGTTTCTGGCTACTCCCAAGTGAATGGTAATCAGAGAACTTTCCTCACTTGCGTTACACATGACTCCATCCTCCAATAACACCCAACACCTATTTGATTAACACTTCTACTCCAACTGGACATGGTATGACACTATAAGATAAGACAACGACAACGACACTAAAACCGAGCCCATCATAAAGACGAGCCCTCTCAACAATGGGACTCTCAGGAAAAAATGATGTAATGCCTTGGTGATCCAACAAGCATTATACGTAAAGTACCAGGAGACCCATATACATATAGTGCCTCAAAAAGGCGCATATAAAACTCTTTGTTGAGGATGGCAGGAAATTTATTCCATTCAAGAAATTGAAAATTGTATAATATATAATAGGTACAACGGTGCTTCAGATGCCTTGATTGCATCGAAAAGCTGCAATTAGGAGGACAGGTCCAAATTGTGGTGATGGTCAACACTAGGCTACGGATTGCACCAATAAATAAAAATGCTTACTTTTCTTGAAAGCAGGCGCTAGTCAAGAATGATAGAGTATAAGATTGCGCAGATGAGAGACAAAAAATTTTTCGTTCTGCGCATCTACGTCACATGGCTCATAAATTTCGTGACATAGCTTGAGTAGCAAGTAAATATTGCTTGTTAATAATAATTGATTGGTTTTTGGTTTATAAAAATTAAATAAAATATTGAAGGTCCGCGAGATTTTAGATTTTTATTAATTTATTAATTATTATTTTGCAATATAAATATTTTTATTAATTGTTCTATTAAAATACGCACCAGACAAAAAATGGAAAAATTAACTCATTTACAAAAATCACAGTGCAAGTTAAATATGAAAATAATTGCAATTATAGATCAATTTGAATATTTAACATAAAACTTAAAATTAAAAGAAATATTTAAATTGAACAATTCAGATTTTATAATGTCTTTTATTTTATTCTGCTTGTGTTTTTTATTTGAATATGAATCGACGCAGATTATTTAGTTTTTTTTCTTTTTAAATATTTTCAGTTATATTTTAGTCATATTAAAAGTTATTTATATAATCTATACATTTATTTCTTAAATTTGCATATTTTACGTTTCTTTTGATAATTGAATTTCGCAATATTGGCATTAAGTTTTCGA